>NC_048302.1:140201112-140320683 GCF_013100865.1 Trachemys scripta elegans
TGTTAGTCTCTAAGGTGCCACAAGTACTCCTGTTCCTTAAAGTGTGAGTCTACTGTTAGAATGGGAAATATTTCATTATCTTTGTAAGAGATGACTAACATCCAGCTTCCATGTTCCTACCCGCAGAAGTCTTCAGTAGTATCTTAACCCTAACCCTAATAGATTTTAAGGCCAGAATGGCGACCAATATGAGGAGTCTGATCTCCTGCATAATCCAGGCAAAAGAAATGCACCGAGTAAACTTGGCATAAAGAGTTATGTCTCTTTTAGAAAGAGATCAGCCTTAATTTCAAGTGATGGAGAATCCACCACATTCCTACGTACATTTGTTCCAATGGTTAAACCCCCTCACTGTTGAAAACGTGCATTATTTCTAGTCTGAATTTGCATCACTTCAGCTTCCAGCCATTGGATCTTGTTCCGCATTTTTCTGCGAGATCAGAGCCCCCTACTATCAAAGCAGAACACTTGACAGGACAGTCTTGAAATACACCTATTTTCATGTTTTTGATCTGTCTCACTGACTTATGCAAGGGGAGGTCTCTACCTGCTAACGCTGACCCATTGTGTCCTTTCTATAGCAACAAGTTTTCACTAAATGTCTGACCGTCATAGCTATTTTTCTCAGATTAAGTGTCTTGGGCCTGTATCTAGACTTGAGCCCTGAGGAAATGCATACATAGTTCCAGTCCTGAGAACTTTGTATAAAACAAGGATAGTTCACTTTCATCCCTGCACGAACAGCGGGGACATTGGAACCCCGATAGACCCCAGACTTGCAAAGTTTTCTGAAAGAGGCTGAGTTCCTTGTGCAGCTGGATGACTCCTTTCACCTGGCTACGGCTGTGGCCTGTGTGGGGTAGGCATCTCCCTTTCCTACACTGAGCACCTGCAACACTGGGGCTCAGGACATTTAAGATGCTTCACTGTTAAAGGGGAAGGAAGAACATACCTGTCAGGCCGTTCCTTTCTCCCCTGCTCTGCTATGCGCAGTAACTACCCCAGATGGGGCTGAGGTGCTCCTTCAGGGTGGTTGAACTCTGCAGTGGATGAGGCTCAACATCAGTGCACTGGAGCTGAGAGCTGTTTGTCCGATCTGCCAGACTTTCTCCCTCTGATCATATCCAAACCTGACGTACTTCTGGCAGGCCACAGAGGGGGCACTACACCAAGTGCCAAGGAGCAGTCTACTCTAGCCAGCTGTGGCAGGGAGTTTTCCTGTTCAGTGTCCACCACTGGGTCACTCCGATGTCTCATATGGTGGAGAAGGCAATACTGGGACAGGTATTTACACTCAACAGCACAAGTGCGCTATCAAGATCTCCTGACTTGTTTTGGCTGTTGTCAGGGGATAAATTCCACCAGGCATAATGCCAGTTGTTGCCAGTTCTGCTCCAGCAGTGAACAAGACCCAAGTCACTGACTTTTCTTTCTCCCTCTGGCCTAGGGTCAGGAGTTCAGCGTGTTCTCTCTGATTCCACTCAGTGGGGAAGTCTTTCTCCAGAAGTCTGTCAGGATGGAACCAAGATTCTTCTTCGAGTGATTGCTCATGTGTATTCCACTGTAGGTGTGCGTGCACCGGTGCCGGAAGCTTTTCCCTTAGCAGTACCCATACTGGGGGAGCACCGCTGCGACCCCTGGAGTGGCGCCTGTATATCGCTCCATAAAGGAAGCTGCATGCTCCCCACACCCTCAGTTCCTTCTTGCCGCCAGTGAAGGTAGTCGGAACTTCTGCTCCAGCCTTGGCTGCAGCGGTTATAGCCTTAACCGGCTAAGAAGCAAGGGAAGATCCAGCGGCGCCGAGATAAAGATAGGGGTGAGGCCAGACCCTAGTTGGGCAGCCCATGATCCCCGTCGGGACCTAGACCTCCGACTCGTGCTGAGCGGAGTAGTCCGGTCCTGTCCACGCAAGCCTCTCCTGAAGTGAGGATGCATTCGACGCCAGAGGCAGCCCAGGCCGTGTGCGACATTCTCGCCCTATGGGTGCCAGGAGTGCCACCTCAGTCGGGCCCCCAGTCCCGGGAGAAGCAGCCCTTGGGTGCACATCAGCCCTCCCCGGAGACATTGGAGATCGAGGTGCCTTCCCGGGTTGAAGGTCCTGCCCGAAGCCTGCGACAAACTTCCACCCCCAGGCCGGGTCTTCTGGAAGTGAGTCTGACTCCTCCAGTCTCAGGGACCACAGGCACCGGGACAAAAGGCGACGCCACTCCTCTTCTAGCCAGAGTGAGAGGAGCAGGTCTCGATGCCGATGGCACCGGCACTCTTACTCCAGCGCTCGCCGTGATAGACGCCGCTCTCGGAGTGCATCCCGGGTGTCCCCGGCACTGTGTCATCGTAGCTACGGTCGCCGAAGGGAGTCGAGAGACAGCACCTCAGATATTTACCTGTCCTCATCGTCGAGGTCGAAATCTCGGGGCCGGAGATGTCCTGGCCGGGACCATTGCAGCCGATCGTATGGCACCGTGCGCTCGTCGATGACCTCAGCATCAGTGCCCTGCCGCCCTCTCCGGGCCGCTCTGCACCGCAGGAGCAACTGGCTCTGCCGGGCCCCCACGCGTCTCAGTGCCAGGGGGTTCCCTGGCAAGGATAATGGTGCCAGTGGGCACCGTGGCCCCAGGCACCCACACCGCCAAGACCCCGCTCCATGGCCTGGGCCTCTCAATTCCACTCCGCGTCTCTGGCTCAGCACCGTGACCAGGACGCAGGCACCGACCTACCAGCACTGACCCCAGGCCCGGGTCCGGAGTTAGACCCGACGGTGCTGCCGAACACTGAAGGCATGGTGCCAGCTGCCTCCTCGGTGCTGGATGAGTCCATTGCCGCCTCCCGTCTCTCAGGAGGACTTCAAGGCTCATCAGGAGCTGCTTGGAAGGGTGGCATCGAACCTCTAGCTCCAGGCAGAGGAGATGGAGGAGCCCTCGGACATTTTATTCAATGTCCTGACCTCTTCGGCACCGGGCCGTGTGGCCCTTCCTCTGCACCAAGGGGTGGCCAATATTTCCACTGGCTTTTGGCAGACCCCGGCCTCCCTGGGGCCTATTTCTAAGAAGGCTGAGAGGAAGTATTTTGTGCCCGCGAAGGGGCATGAATACCTCTACACTCACCCGGCCCCGAACTCTCTGGTGGAGTCCGTTCACCACCATGAGAGGCATGGCCAGCCCCCGCCCACCCTCAAGGACAAGGACGCTAGGAGACTTGACACCTTTGGAAAAAAGGTTTATTCCTCAGCAAGTTTCCAGCTCAGAGTGGCTAACCACCAGGCGCTTTAATCTGTGGGGGTCCCTCCCAAAGTTTGAACCCCTCCTCCAAGACAAGGACAAGAGGGAGTTCCGGGCCTTGGTCGATGAGGGTGCAGCGGCGGCCAAAGCAGCTCTCCAGGCGGCTTCAGATGCGGCGGACACAGTGGCCCGTTCGATGGCTTCGGCCATCTCCATGCGAAGGGCGTTGTGGTGCTTGCTGTCAGGGCTGTCCGTTGAGTCCCAGTCCATCATGCAGGACCGGCCGTTCGATGGGAAGGCCCTGGTCGCAGACCAGACGGACACGCCTCTGCATGGGATGAAGGATTCCCACACCACCCTGCAGATGCTAGGCCTGTATGTCCCACCCGCCCAGGTCAAGCCCAGGCCTCAAACCTCAGCTCCCCCGGCTCGGGGCAGATACGAGTCCCCGCCAAAGAGGCAGAGGGAGCAGAGGCGTAGATCCCAGCGCCAGTCCTGTTCGGCCCCATGTCCTGGCCCCTCGAAGGGCAAGAGGCCAGGGCAGGGCCGCCCAGAGGATTCAGGGGGCCTGGGGCAAAGCAATTTCAGAGGCCCCTTCCATAAAAAAAAGTTGCAATACTATAGAATATTATATTCTTGTGGGGGCCCATGCAGGGCCTGGGGCAAATTGCCCCATTTGCCCCCCCCCCCCCCAGGCCAGGGAAGAGGCGTTTTTGACTCGTTGCGGGGGGTCACCGGGCCTGTTGCCAGGGATGCCCCCCAGTTAATAAAGTTGAGTTTTGCCAACCGTTTATCTCCCTTCTGACTCCAATGGTCCTGTATAACGGACCGATGGGTCCTCAGCACCATCTTCCAAGGGTAAAGGTTGCAGTTCGTTTCGCCCCCTCCCCATTATCCTCCGTCCCAAGAGTCGCCCGGGGACCGGAGCATGCCCTCATTCTAGGACGGGAGGTAGTGTGCCTCCTGTCCCTGGGAGCTGTGGAGAGGGTACCTCGGGAATTCCAAGGCAAGGGATTTTACTCCAGGTATTTCCTGATCCCGAAGGTGGAAGGTGGGCTCAGGCCCATCCTCGATCTGCGGAATCTCAACCAGTTCCTGGTTCATTGCAAATTCCTCATGGTGTCCCTGGCCTCTCTTATTCCATCCTTAGACCCGGGGGATTGGTTCACGGCTCTGGACCTCCAGGATGCGTATTTTCACATGCATATTTTCAAGGGTCACAGGCACTTCCTCCGTTTCCTGGTGGGTCTGGACCACTATCAGTTTACGGTCCTTCCCTTTGGCCTTTCTATGGCCCCCAAGGTCTTTACAAAGTGCATGGCGGTGGTGGCGGCCCACCTCAGGAGGAAAGGGCTGCAGATCTTCCCCTACCTCGACGATTGGCTGCTCAGGGGCAAGTCTCGGTCTCAGGTGCAGATGAACTTCCTGCTAAACACCTGCGCAGCTCTAGGCCTAGTGGTAAACGAGGAGAAATCCATGTTACTGCCGGTTCAGCGCATACACTTCATAGGGACGCTGTTAGACTCCCGGGTGGCCACGGCCTCCCTCTCATGGGACAGAATCGAGATGCTCAAAGGTCTCATCGCCTCGGTCACGGCCTTCCCGGTAACTACGGCACGAGTGTGCCTTCAAATCCTAGGCCAGATGGCAGCATGCACCTCAGTGGTGCGACATGCCAGGCTCAGGATGAGGCCCCTTCAGCTTTGGCTGGCCTCCCGGTACTCCCAGGCCAGGGACGGCCTGGACAAGGTCGTCACGTTGCCACCCAGGGTGGTGGCAGACCTGCAATGGTGGTCCCTCCCGAGCAACATGCTTCAGGGTATTCCCTTCCGAGAGCCCTCTCTGTCGCTAGATCTAGTGTCGGATGCCTTGGACCTGGGATGGGGATCCCACGTGGGGGCTTCAGGACCCAGGGCATGTGGTCACCCGAGGAACTGGCCCTGCACATAAATGTCAGGGAGCTCAGGGCCGTGCGCCTGGCGTACGTGGCCTTCCGCCAGCACATAGGGGGGAAGGTGGTCAGAGTCCTCAGACAATATGACTGCGATGTATTATGTCAACAGACGGGGGGCATGCGTTCCCGGACCTTATGCCAGGAAGCCCAGCTCCTGTGAGAGTTCTGTATAGCCCACAATATCCTCCTGCAGGCCTTTTACCTGCCTGGCAAGAGCAACACGCTCGCAGATCACCTGAGCAGGGTTTTCTCCCAACAGCACGAGTGGTCCCTGCACAGGGAGGTGGCCAGGTGGATCTTCCTAGAGTGGGGCACTCCCCAGGTAGACCTGTTCACCACTGCCCAGAATTTCCTGTGTCCACGATTCTGCTCCAGGGTGGGAGAGGGCGAGGGTGCGATATTGGATGAGTTCCTGCTCCAATGGTCGGGGCCCCTGTTCTACGCCTTCCCGCCCTTACCCCTGATAGGCAGGGTCCTACAGAAGGTGAAGTCAGATGGGGTGCGGATTATCCTCATAGCCCCGGACTGGGCCCGTCAACATTGGTACGAGACCCTACTGCAACTCTTAGCGGACCCCCCTGACAGGCTGCCACTCTGCCTGGACCTCCTCTCGCAGGAGGAAGGTCGTCTCCTCCACCCCAACCTGGCCGCACTCCACTTGACAGCGTGGCTGCTCCGTGGTTGAATGAGGAGGAAGGGAGATGTTCTGAGGATGTCAGACAGGTCCTGCTGGAGAGTAGGAAACCCTCCACATTTCGAACCTACCTGGCCAAATGGTATCGGTTCTCCATGTGGGCGAGGGATGGGGCTCCTCTACCTCCTCCACATCTATCCAGCTTGTCCTTGATTATCTCCTGTCCCTTAGGACCAAAGGGCTGGCGCCCTCCTCGACCAGGGTGCACCTAGCGGCCATTTTAGCTTTCCACCCGCCGGTGCAGGGCCACTCAGTGTTTTCACATCACATGACGTCCCGGTTTCTAAAAGGGTTAGATCGTGCATTCCCTTATGCCAGACCCCCGGTCCCGCTCTGGGACCTGAACCTAATGCTCTCCCGCCTCACAGGGCCTCCTTTCGAGCCTCTAGCCACGTGTTCGTGTTCCCACTTATCGTGGAAAGTGGCGTTCTTAGTGGCTATCACCTCAGCCTGCCGGAGCTCAGGGCCCTGACCTCTGACCCACCATATACGGTCTTCCATAAGGACAAGGTTCAGCTGCGCCCTCAGCCCGCCTTTTGCCGAAGGTAGTCTCGGCTTTTCACATGGATCAGGATATTTTCTTCCCGGTCCTCTGTCCTAAGCCTCTGTCCTACTTGCTAATGGAGCAGGTAATTAAGGAAATCATCTGCAAACACTTGGAAGGTGGTAAGGTGATAGGGAACAGCCAGCATGGATTTGTAAAGAACAAATCGTGTCAAACCAATCTGATAGTTTTCTTTGATAGGATAACGAATCTTGTGGCTAAGGGAGAAGCTGTGGATGTGGTATACCTAGACTTTAGTAAGGCATTCGACACGATATCGCATGATATTCTTATCGATAAACTAGGCAAATACAATTTAGATGGGGCTACTATAAGGTGGGTGCATAACTGGCTGGATAACCGTACTCAGAGTTGTTATTAATGGTTCCCAATCCTGCTGGAAAGGCATAACAAGTGGGGTTCCGCAGGGGTCTGGTTTGGGACTGGCTCTGTTCAATATCTTCATTAACGACTTAGATATTGGCATAGAAAGTGCACTTATTAAGTTTGCAGATGATACCAAACTGGGAGGGATTGCAACTGCTTTGGAGGACAGGGTCATAATTCAAAATGATCTGGGCAAATTGGAGAAATGGTCTGAGGTAAACAGGATGAAGTTTAACAAAGACAAATGCAAAGTGCTCCACTTAGGAAGGAAAAATCAGTTTCACACACGCAGAATGGGGAGAGACTGTCTAGGAAGGAGTACGGCAGAAAGGGATCTAGGGGTTATAGTGGACCACAAGCTAAATATGAATCAACAGTGTGATGCTGTTGCAAAAAAAGCAAATGTGATTCTGGGATGTATTAACAGGTGTGTTGTGAGCAAGACACGAGAAGTCATTCTTCCGCTCTACTCTGCTCTGGTTAGGCCTCAGCTGGAGTATTGTGTCCAGTTCTGGGCACCGCATTTCAAGAAAGATGTGGAGAAATTTGAGAGGGTCCAGAGAAGAGCGACAAGAATGATTAAAGGTCTTGAGAACATGACCTATGAAGGAAAGCTGAAAGAATTGGGTTTGTTTAGTTTGGAAAAGAGAAGACTGAGAGGGGACATGATAGCAGTTTTCAGGTATCTAAAAGGGTGTCATAAGGAGGAGGGAGAAAACTTGTTCACCTTAGCCTCTAAGGATAGAACAAGAAGCAATGGGCTTAAACTGCAGCAAGGGAGGTCTAGGTTGGACATTAAGAAAAAGTTCCTAACTGTCAGGGTGGTTAAACATTGGAATAAACTGACAAGGGAGGTTGTGGAATATCCATCTCTGAAGATATTTAAGAGTAGGTTAGATAAATGTCTATCAGGGATGGTCTAGATGGTATTTGGTCCTGCCATGCGGGCAGGGGACTGGACTCGATGACCTCTCGAGGTCCCTTCCAGTCCTAGAATCTATGAATCTATGAAAAGCCCCATTCCTCCAGTGAGGAATGCCGCCTGCACATGTTAGATGTGAGTAGCGCACTGGCTTTTTACCTGGACAGAGCCAGGCCATTTAGGATAGTCCGTCCCCCCCCACCCCCCAGCTGTTCATGCATCGGCCAAGCGCATGAGGGGGTGACCGGTCTCCACCCAGCGGATTTCCCGCTGGATCACCTCGTGCATTCGCACGTGTTACGACCTGGCAGGGGTTCCCCTGCCTCCTATAGTGAAGGCT
The DNA here is from genome assembly GCF_013100865.1 of Trachemys scripta elegans. NCBI lineage: Eukaryota > Metazoa > Chordata > Testudines > Emydidae > Trachemys > Trachemys scripta. The sequence goes on from NC_048302.1 coordinate 140,209,172, forward strand.
CATTCGACCAGAGCTCAGGCCTCGTCAGCAGCCTATGTGGCTCATGTCCCTATTCAGGACATATGTAGGGCTGCTACGTGGTCCTCTGTCCGCACCTTCTCCTTGCAGTATGCGATCGTCTCCCAAACGCGGGATGACGCAGGGTTCGGTAGGGTGGTACTCCACCCAGGTAACCCTTAAAACGTAAAACTCCTACCCATCTCCGTCACGTATAGCTTGGAGTCACCTACAGTGGAATACGCAGGGTCAATCACTCGAAGAAGAAAGGACAGTTTCCTGTTCCGTAACTGGCGTTCTTCGAGATGTGTTGCTCAGGTGTATTCCACACCCCGCCCTCCTTCCCCTCTGTCGGAGTTGTCTGGCAAGAAGGAACTGAGGCTGGGGGGAGCATGCAGCCCCTTTATGGTGCGATGTACAGGCGCCACTCCAGGGGTTGCAGTGGTGCTCCCCCACTACGGGTACTGCTAAGGGAAAACTTCTGGCACCAGTGCACGGGGTCAGCACGCGCACCTATAGTGGAATACACCTGAACAACACATCTCGAAGAATGCCAGTTACGGAACAGGTAACTGTCCTTTTCCTGAAGAGGGAAGGATGGCCTTCTGGGTAAGATTTTAGCCTGGAACTCTGGAGAACTGAGTTCAGGTCCTGTTTCTGCCACATACTTCCTGCGTGACCTTTGGTAAATCACTTAATCTTGGTGCCTTGGTCCCGGCCCAGTTCTAGAGATGGGCAAGCAGAGTGACTGCCCTGGGTGCCAAATTCCAGGAGGCTCTGTGCTGTTCAATTTTTGCTCTGCTGATTGGCCAGGGTGTGTGTTTGCTTGGCCACTGGGGCTGGGAGACACTGGCATGAAAACATTTTTCACCCTACCCAGGAAAATGGCTAGGGATGCTCCTGCTTTGGTCCCCATCTGTAAAGTGGAGATGGTACTTCCCTGTCTGCATTAGTGAGCCATTATTGACTCTGTGGCACTCAAATACCTTGATGCTGATGGCCATGTAAATATCTGAGAACTGCAATCAGTAGTCCAGACTGAGTCTTGGTAGTTTTGTTGTCTGACACCCTGGCTCTGATTTTGATATCATCGCCTTGCTTTCTCACCTACTGGCTCTCTGGTCCTGGGTTTGCAAAGATGCGCCACCCACTCAGTCCAAAGTTTCTCAAGTCACCAAATTGGCTCCTGGGTAGCTAGGACATTTGGGTGAGGGAGTTCTGCTGAGGTCTGACAGATTTTTATGGGAAGCAGGAGACTTTGATCAGATGAGCCAACTCTAATTTGAAGAGATTTCCCCCATCTGAGCAGCTCATAAAGAAGTGGACCTGAGAGGATTCTTTGCTTTAAACTTGGACTATGTAGGATATGTGGAACAGTTAAAACTTTTAGATTTAAGACGACTTATCGGAACTGAGGAAAGTTTGAATGGTCTCAGAAATCTTCCTGTCCCACAAGTGAGGAAAGGCAGAAAATACTGGAGATGAAACGTTGACTTGGACTGGTGTGAAGCTGAAGGTTTTGGTTCTGTGGAACATTGGACCGCAGTCCAGTGGGGAAGGGAGTTGTACGACTGGGACGGGTACGGAGGGCTAATCTCAGTTGGAGCGGCCACAGAGGTGTTAAACTATTTCAACACAAGGGGACAATGCTAAGAAGGCCAATGTGGTACTAACTCAAACTCAGCGTATTGCAAACAAATTGAGCCAGTGTGACAAAGAATGTCAGAAGAATAACTTTTTCAGTTGCTTATATACCAATGCTAGGAGACTGTAGCAAGCAAGAGGATTTGGATATTCTCACTGAGAAGAAATTTGTATAGTTGTCGTTACTGAAACCTGGTGGGATGAGTCAAATGATTAGAATGTTAAAATCACTGGTTATAATCTGTTTAGGAAGGAAAGCGTGAACAAAAGGAGTGGTGGTGGGGCCTGGAAATCTGCATTTGACACTTCTTCTATCATTATCAATAGCTAAGTGCAGAATCTTAAATGCATATAGATCAATATGCTAGCTAATGAAGTCCAGGAGGGGGTACTCATAGGTGTCTGTTAAACAACTGAATCAAGTAAGCTACTTCTTAAGCACCTGTATGTAACATGTGGAAAGTTAAAAATATGGTGTGATGGAGGGTTCTGGTTTGGAAGACGCATGTTAGAGGTCTCATGCACCCTGTAGAAAAACATTGAGTTTCTAAAAATTAGAAATGATTTTTAAAATACAAAGTCTTGCACCCAGCATGAGATAACTTTCTATTTTGGACTTTATGATGGATAAAGATGAATAAATCACTGAATTAGTAGTTACCTAGGGGCCAGTGATTATGATCTGATTGTTTAATATGGAAAACAGGACAGTCCTAACCAGTATTGTATATACTTGGTGGTTTGAAAGGGCTAATCTCCCTAAACTGAGAAAAATGGTGAGGGAAAAATTTAGAAAAATGTGAATAAAAATCGGGAGTTTTTGGCCATCTAATAAACTTCTTTTTAAAAGCCACAATTCCACAATCAAGAGGAAAACTTTGGCTAAAAGCCTGTCCTGGTGCAGTGCCAATGTGAAGGCAGCAGTTTGAAAAAAGCAATATATAATAAATGGAAAAAGTGAAAAATAGCAAATGATATAAATTAGGAGTTCTGAAGTGTAGAAAACTAATCAGGGAAGCTAAAGACATCAGGGAAAAACCCATGGTTGGCAGGGCTAAGGACAGTGAGGATTTTTTAAAAGTATATTAGGAACAAAAAGTCCTAGCAAAATGGTGTGACGGGTTTGGTCACAGAGACCCCCTTGGGACTGTCATCTGATGGGGTGAGACTACCTCTGAGCCTGTTTTCTCTGCCAGTTTGGGCCTCCAGAACCCTGTCTTGTTGATCCAGATACGCTAATGTGCTGCAGCACAGACCCAGGTCCATGCACCCAAAACTGCAGACTTAACTGAAAATGGCTTAGCAAGTGCTCCTGTCTCTAGCACCCAGACACCCAGCTCCCAATGGGATCCAAACCCCAAATAAATCCGTTTTACTCTGTATAAAACTTATACAGGGTAAACTCATAAATTGTCTACCCTCTATAACACTGATAGAGAGAGATGCACAGCTGTTTGCTCTCCCAGGTATTAATTACTTACTTTGGGTTAATTAATAAGTAAAAGTGATTTTATTAGTATAAAAAGTAGGAGTTAAGAGGTTCCAAGTAATAACAGACAGAACAAAGTAAATTACCGAGCAAAATAAAACAAAACAAGCAAGTCTAAGCCTAATACAATAGGAAAGTGAATACAGGTAAATCTCACCCTCAGAAATGTCCCAATAAGCTTCTTTCACAGATTAGACTCCTTCCTAGTCTGGGCCCAATCCTTTTCAGACCAACGTTGTGGTTTATGGCCTGGGTCCAGGCATCACTCTCACCCCCTTAGTTATAGTCCTTTGTCCCAGTTTCTTTCAGGTATCTCTTTGGGGTAGAGAGGCCATCTCTTGAGCCAGTTGAAAACAAAATGGAGGGGCTTCCAGGGTCTTTTATATTCTCTCTCAGATGGGTGGAAACCCCTTTGTTCTTCTGTGCAAAGTTACAGCAACAAGATGGAGTTTGTAGCAACCTGGGCAAGTCACATGTCCATGAATGAGTCAGCTTTTTGCAGGCCGACGCCATTGTTTATATGTTTGTTTGAATGTTTCCAGGAAAGCTCAGATGTGGATTTGCATCTCCCAAAGTCCATTGTCAGTTAAGTAAAAAGAACAGGAGTACTTGTGGCACCTTAGAGACTAACAAATTTATTAGAGCATAAGCTTTCATGGACTACAGCCCACTTCTTCGGATGCATATGAAACCTGTCAGTTAAGTGTTTCTTGATAGGACTATTCTCAGTAAGTGCCCATTCTCAAGAAGCTTCACTGAGGCTACTTAGTATCAAACACATTGAGATACAAGTATATAGCCAATATTCATAACTGCAAATACAAAAATGATACACAGATACAGACAGCATAATCATAACCAGCAAATTGCAACCTTTCTATAGACACCTTACTTGACCTCCTTTGTACAAGATTTAGTGCAATTATAAGACCTTGGTTGCAACAATGATCTATACGGTCACAGTTCAAGTCAATAATGTCAGACATGGTATTGTTAATTATGCTGCAGAAAAGGCAGAAGTGTCCAATAAATATTTCTGTTCTGCTGTTAGAAAGAAGCAGGATGATGTTCTCATATTACATAAGGATGATGAAGTACTTTCCAGTCCATTAGTAACTGAGGATGTTAAACAACATCTGCTAGGGATAAACATATTAAACTAGCCTACCAGGATAACTTATACCCAAAGTCTTTTTGTTTTAAGTGACTGAGTAAAACTTGGAATACAAGGAGAATCCCAGAAGATTGGAAGAGTGCTCTTGTGCTGATATTCCAAATGGGCAAGTGGGAAGACAGTTGTAACTATAGGCCAGTTAGCCTGACATTATTCTGGCCAAAACATGGATAAGCTGCCATGAAGTGCTCTCAGTAGAGAATTAGAGGGTGGCAGCATTATTAATGCCAATTAGTAGGAGTTTATGGAAAGTAGGTCTTGTCGTAGATGTAATATGACCACAAGAAAGGAATCTGCTGCTTTGGCACCATTTCCCGTTCTGAAACAGAGCTGGTGTGATCCTTCAGCGCTGCTTTGATGCAGGAGCCTAGGGGAGGAAACGTTGTAGTGGCTGAGAGAGAGAGAGAAGAAAATAAGATGGAAGGGGTTATGTGATGGGGCAAGGTCAGATGGCTACAGTAAAGTAGTGAGGAACAGGTATGTTAGCCCCAGGCTAAATAAATCCCTGGTACCATGGTAACCAAATGGCAGTTGCTCCAGGTTAATGAAGACACCTGAGGCCAATTAAGATCCTTCTAGAAGGCAGGAGAGACAGCTAGATTGATTGGGACACCTGAAGCCAATCAAAGACTGGCAGGAACTAGTTAAAAGCCTCCTGGTTAGTCAGTGCGGGGTGGGTGTCAGGAGCTATAGGAGAGAGCTGTGCTGTTGGAGGAACGAAGTAGTACGAATCCATATCAGGTGCAAGGAAGGAGGCCCTGAGGTAATTGTGAAGAAGATATTGAGTGAGGGCTGCTGTGGGGAAGTAGCCCAGGGAATTGTACATGCCCTACTTCCAAAAAGTCAGCTTCCATAGCTGCTAAGTTAGGGTCCTGAGCTGGAGCCTGGAGTAGAGGGCGGGCCCGGGTTCCCCGCTCCCGTCCCTGATTAATCACTGATACTGGGAGACAACAGAGACTGTGCGAGGGAGGGTTGTTTGTCCTCACCTCCCTTGCTGGCTTATGATGAAAATGGCTCAATAGACTGTGACCCTTGCCTCTAGAGAGAGAAGGGCTATGTGGAGGATCACAGTGAGCCTCTGAGGCTAGCAAAATCCGTCAGGAAACGCAGGACCCACGGAGTCAAGGACAGAACTTTGTCACAGTATATATTGGTGACAGATCCTATATCAGTGCAGTAGCAGCTCCTGAAGACTCAGGCTGGGGCATGAAAGTCGCCTGCTGGAACAAATTTGAACCCATGGCCTTCCAAGCAAGAAGGCTTTGAACTGAGCCACAAGGATAAAAGTTCATCAAAGGGTAGGTCTGAAAACATCTAAGTAATCTAGAGATGCTGGTTGCTGTTTTCCTTTAAAGTTTCTCACCCATTGTAATGGCATGTAATTTAAACAAACACTTCAGAAGTCAACTAATTAGCTCTCAGAGGCATCCCTCCGGAGTTCAGGAAGGATTGGTACCCTACTTTCTTAGCAGTAATGCTACAAAATTGTAGTTCCAGCTGGAACTATGGAGACCATGTCTGCAGTTTTAGAGAAGGCCTGAGGCTTTCTTGCTGGGGTGTGGGGAGGCAGGGGACTGGCAAGAGCATATTTCGAGCCACTGGGCAAAATAAAAAGAGCAGACCTTTAAAAGCAGAACTGGTGAACAAAGAACTTACTACATGGTAAGCCTCCAACTCTGGGGCAGAGAGTGCAAGAAGCTAGACCAGAGGAAAGCGTGAAAGGGGAGACAGGAGAGGCTTATCCCAAGTACAGTTCATGGGCAAACCATCCATCTGGGTACATGTCCCTCAGCACTGAGGGAAGCGTAAAGTGACAGCAGGTGCACCAGCTGGCATGTGGTTTGCATTTGTTTGGATCCTACCGTGTCATGAATGTGATCCTAGTCTATCATCTGCATGGGGATCTGAAAAATCTCCCTTTCGTTCCTATCACACACTTACCAATGGGAAAGGACTTGACGTTTTCGGTATGTCTTACTGATCTCTCTGTCTCTCTCCATTTATAATGCATGATGTTAAGTTTAATGAGGATGTCTCATAATCTTTGGCAGAGCAGACTAATGGGTCCCATCCCCACAAACAGCGTGAGCCTGATTTTACTAGTGACTTCTGTTGCCATTTTATTAAATTATATTCTTTAAACATGTTCTCTTGTTTTATCATGTTGTGAAGCAGGGAGGAGGGTCTCTTAATATGGCTCTGGTCTGACTGCACTGGGAGAATTATTGTAGCTCACCAGAAAGATACTGAGAAATTGGACGGAGTTCAAAGAAAAAACAATAATAATAAATTCAGGGAGCTGGAGGGATTGGGGAAGGATTCAAAGAGCTGAATGCGTCTGGTTTGGTTAAGTCGAGTACGCAATAAGTCGAACTGTCTGAAGAGTGTAATTGCTGAAGATGAGGAGGAATTATTTAGGATGATACATAATATAGGCATAATGGGATGAAACTAGGAAAGGGAAAATTTAGGTTGAATATCAGGGAAAAACATCCCAACGGTGAACAGTATCCAGCTGTGGAACAGTCGCCCCAAGGGAAGGGTGGAAGCCCCATTGCTTGGGATTCTTAGAGCCAGACTGGTCAGTACTCTAGGAACAATATACTTACACTTTTGTAAGGTGTTTGGCTTAGTACAGCACAATGTTCTGATTAAAAAATTAGCCCTGTACACTATCAGTAGCGCACACATCAAATGGCTCGAGAACTAGCTAACTGCCCCGGGAAATCATTGAATGGGAGTGTTTCTAGTGGTGATCCACAGGGATCAGTTCTAGCCCCAGTGCTATTCAATATTTTTATCATTGATCTAGAAGTAAATGTAAAATCACTGCTGATAAAATAGTGGATGACACAACAATTGGCAGGGTGATATACAATGAGGACAAGTCTATTATATGGAGCGATCCGGATCACTTGGTAAATTGGGTCCATTCAAATAAATTGTGTTTAGTACAGCCTAATGCAATCATTCATCTAGGAACAAGAAGTGCCGGCCAAACCTATAGAATAGGGGCTGTATCCTGGAAAGTAGGGACTCTGAAAAGGATCTAGGGGTCATAGTGGCCAAGCAACCCAAGAGGAGCTGCCAGTGTGATTCTGTGACAAAAAGGGTTAGTGTGATTCTTGGCGGTCTAAACAGGGGGAGTAAGCAGGGAAAGGTAGGTGATTTTTACCTCTGTATCCCGCGTTGATGAGACCAGTACTGGAATACTGCATCCAGTTCTGGTGTCAACATTTTTAAAAAGGATGTTGAAAAATTGGAGAGTGCAGAAAAGTCACAAAATGATTCGAGGACAGGACGGAGATGCCTTTCAATGAGACTTAAAGAGTTCAATCTCTTTAGTTTATCAAAAAGATTGAGATGACTTGATCATGGTGTGCAAGTAACTTCACAGGGAGAAAATACCAGGTATAAAACTCTTTCATCTAATGGAGAAAGGAAGAACGAGAAGTATTGGCTGGAAGCTGAAGCCGGACAAACTCCAATTAGAAATAAGGCATGAATTAACAAGGAGGTGATGAGCCATTGGGACAAGTTACCAGGTGGAGTGATGGATTCTCAATCTCCTGAGGTCTTTGAATCACACCTGGTTGCCTTTCTGGAACAGATTGTTTAGTGAAATGCGAGTTGTGCTTTAGTCAGACACAAATTATTGGTCTCACTTCAGGTGCAAGTGGGTGAAATGTAGTGGCCTGTGATATACAGGAGATCAGACTACATTTAATAGTCCCTTCTGGCCTTAACCTCTATAAATCTTAGTGTCTGTTCTGTTGGGTGCATTTGGCTGCATTGCAGCTTTCCACCCTCTGAATAGGTGATCGGTCATCGTCACCCTTAAGTAACCAGGTTTTTGAAAAGGTTCTTCCATGTATTACTAAGGTTGCTTATTATAGTTCTTTGCTATGAAAATACACTGGGGAAATTCACACAGGTTGGTGGCCTGAAAGAGAGAGAAATCAGAGACCTCTTGAGACAGGGATTAGGGTTAGGATGCAGTTCTTCATACACCATATTGGTTACAGATAATATTGCTCCCTCTGCATCCTCACCCTAACTGCTATCCCCAAAAGTCTTTGATTGCTCTCCCTCAGGCCACTAGCCTGTGTGCATTTCCCCAGGCCCCAGTCACACTCAGGGAGGCAGAGTCCATACTTTGGATGCCCACAGGGCCTCAGGTTTATCTATCCACAAGTTCCTAGCCCTTTGGGGGAGAGCAGGGATCCATTCAGCACAGCTCCAAGACTGTCCAACCACTAAGATTTCCATATTCTCAGTTCCCGGAGCAGTCCTCCCACTTCATCACAGAGTGGTGCGTAGCTGCTACTTGCAGCCCTGTCTATACTTTCAGTCATCTTTTTCAGTAATTCAGGAGAGGGGAAGGGACAGTCACTTCTAAAACTTGTCGTCTGCCATGCAAAGCTGCTGCTTGTTTTGGAAGTTCTGCTATTCACCTAGAACAACTTCGACCATCTTCCTGGGGGTGGTATTGCTGGCTAAACTCCCACGAGCCAGAAGATGCGGAGGTCACTCAAAGAAGTAGTGAAGGTTACTTCCCAGTAACTAGAGTCCTTTGAGATGAGCATGTTTGTGCTCATTCCCTGCCCATCTTCTTTGTTTCTTCATTGGCTGGGGTGAGGAATTCCCAAATTAACAGAAGTCACTGAGGGTTATTAGGCCATTCCCACTTTCATACTCTTAAGCCCCCTTGTTGATTCCCTGTTCTGTTCATTCTCTCTGAAGCACCTGGCATTGGCCACTGTTGGAAGACCACATACTGGGCTAGATGGACCTTTGGTCTGACCCAATATGGCCATTCTTAATGTTCTTATGTCCCTCTGTGGCATGGGGGGACAGAGGGGCAAGTGGCCCCTAATGGACACTACTCACTAGAAGATTTCAGTGGGTAGTAGTGCACCTGCTTTGATCCTGTGAGGCCAGCGCTGTATCTTGGGAACCCCTTGACCAAATGACCACTTTGCCTTAGGTCCTAAACTGCCATACCAGTTTGCCTGATTTTAAATAATTTATCTGGAGGTTTCACAGTTTGGCTTTAAACAGAAACCCTGCTTCAACTTTAACTGAGTTGGTACTGCTCCTGCATAATTATAATGATGGTATTAAAACAAACCTGTGCACCTTGTGTGGAAATTAGAAATCAGAACACTAGTCTATTGTGACTTCGGCTCTTCTTTTGGGACGTGTTTGGATTTGTTGGTGGGAGCGTGTCTTTATAAAACCCTAGGTGGCTATATTTACCTTCTCCCCATGTTTGGAACCCCCAGCCTATGGCAGTTACTTAGCAGGAACCAGTCTTCCCAGCACAGCAGTGGGCTCATATGGCTTTGGTGTGATAACTTTTCTGCTGATCAGGGAATTTTCTCTGTGATAACTAAACTGCTATTCCTAAATGCAATAAAGGTGCTAACGCCCTACTTTGCCTGGGGATATGATTGCTTCCTGTAGAGACAACGTATGGGATTCATCTATTATGTTGAGAGAGCCTGGGCTGGAGAGCCTGGGAGGGTGTGGTAGATGTGCTGGGGGCTAGTTTAAAATCTGCTGCTGCTGCTTGTTTTGAAGTGTGGGAGGAGCTTGGAGGAGCCCTGAGGAGAAGGTTTGTCATCCTGAGGCTTGCCCCATTGCTGAGAGAATTCACTGGTGGCTCCTTGTCAGATTAAGTGAGTGCCTAGACTTGCAGCTTCTCTCTTCAGGGCTCGAGGCTTGAGCTACTACCTGTGTTTGCTGCCCTTCCTGAATTCTCATGTGACTGGTTAGAGAGGCATCCCTGCAGATAGCATCTGTCTTACGCAGGGGCCAGGCCACTGAGTCCTAGTGAAATATACTGTCACCAATCCACTGGATTGGTGCTACATGCCAGCTTTGGAACAGCCTCTTGGAGGAATCCCTTTGAATCATAGAATACCAGGGTTGGAAGGGACCTCAGGAGGTCATCTAGTCCACCCCCCTGCTTAAAGTAGGACCAATCCTCAGACAGATTTTTGCCCCAGATCCCTAAATGGCCCCCTCAAGGATTGAACTGATAACCCTGGGTTTAGGAGGCCAATGCTCAAACCACTGAGCTATCCCTTCCCCCCCACTACTGTTCAGGACAGTTCCCCAGCCTCACCTCCTCCTAGACTGAGCCTCTGGCTTCCAATGCTCCTGCTTCAGCCTGTGAGCTCTGCCCAGCGAGTCGAGCTGAGCTAGACTCCTGATATAGACTAGTGCACCTAGCAGATATTTGCAGTTTTTAAAACTGAGTACGATTTATTAGTCAAGTGGACACAATCCTCAGGTTAGCACAGAGACCTAGAGGTTAAATATCGTCCAGTCTGCTCAAGCCACAGGTCACTAGCCAAGCTGTGGGGAACTTCATTTTCTGTCTCTGTCTCTCTGGCTTCCTTCCTCAGTCAGAGAGCCCAGGCTTCTTCCAGAGCCCATGTCTAATGCCCCACCTTGGAGGGCTCGTCTACACTTAAAATGCTGCAGCTGCGCCACTGCAGTGCTTCAGTGAAGATGCTACTACGCCGGAGGAAGGGCTTCTGCCATGGCTGTAGTTAACCCACCTCTCTGAGAAGCGGTAGCTAGGTTGACGGGAGAATTCTCCCAACGACACAGTGCGCTTTACACTGGGAGTTAGGTCTGTTTAACTGCGTCGTTCGGGGGTGTGTGGTGTGTGTGGATTTTTCACACCCCTGAGCAATGTAGTTCTACACTAGGAAATTAGGTTGGTATACCAGGGCTAAGCCCTTTGCTCTCTAGCTGGGGTCTGTGCTCAGCTTCCCTTCCTAACAACACTATTCATTCCTCTTAGCCTGCCCTGAGAGCAAAGTTAATCCCCCCGCATCAGGTAGCCATGTAAAGTATAGGGGGAAACTGAGGCGCACATAGGATTAATAAAAATGTTAGAGAAAATTCCTGCTTCCTAACATCTCTTCCCCTCTTCAAGACCAGACTGAGCAGGGTCACTGGGGAAGTTCAAACCAACAGACATTGTTCATAGATGCCACATCTCTTTCCTATCCCTTGCTTGCTTCCTACCTGCACTTTCAAGATTCTTGCAGTGCAGTTTCTAACTGTCAAAATACACAGTTTGGAGCAGTCAAAGTGCAGAAGCAAGCTGAGGTGCATACAGAATTCATAAAAATCTTAGAGAAAATTCCCACTTTGTCCCACACAGCACAGGTAGCTTTTACCTTTATGTAACTAGATCAGTGGTCACCAACCAGTCAGTTGCAATCTCCAGTGGTGGAGTGTGGCTGCCGCTAAGGCAGACTCTCTGCCTACCTCAGCCCCATGCCAATCCCAGAAGTGGTCAGCGCAGCCCTGCGGGGTGGGTTGGGTGGGGGGCAGGGGTCTCCTTCCGCATTCTGCTCCTGCCTGCAAGCACCACCCCTGCAGCTGCCTTTGGCTGGGAGAGCTGCAGGGGCGGTGCTTGCAGAGAGGGGCAGCGTTTGGAGCCACGTGCTCCCTGCCCCCCCCCCAGGGGCACGTTGGCCCCTTCCGGGAGTGGTGTGGGGCTGTGGTAGGCAGGGAGCCTGCCTTAGCCTTGCTGCGCCCACTGCCGACTGGGAGCTGCGGGAGGCCACGCCCTATCCCTGAGCGCCTCCTGGAGCCAGCACCCCATACCCCCTCCTACACCCCCAGCCCTGAGCCCCCTTCTGGATCCAGCACCCCATATCCTCTTCTGCATCCCAAACCCCCTCCTACACTCCCAGCCCTGACCCCCCTCCCAGAGCCAGCACCATGTACCCCCTCCTGCACTCCAACACTGCCCCAGCCTGGAGCCCCCTCCTGCACCCAAACTCCCTCCTAGAGCTTGCACCCCTCACCCCCTCCTGCATCTCAACTCCCTGCCCCAATCTCCTCCCAGAGCCCACTCCCACATTGTGAACGCCTCGGTCCCAGCCCAGAACCCACACCCCCTCCTGAACCCCAACCCCCTGCCCCAGCCCAGTGAAAGAGTGAGGGTGGGGGAGAGCGAGCGACGGGGGAAGGGGGGGTGTTGGAGTGAGCAGGGCGGGGCCTCGGGTAAGGGGCGGGGTAGATCTTGGGTTGCCCTTAAATTCAAAAAGTGATCTTGGGCGTTAAAAGGTTGGAGACCACTTAACTAGTTGAAGTCGATACCCCCCCACACACACACACACACACACACCCACACACCAATCTGGGGTGGACTTGGATTAGCTACATTGAGGTAAAAGCTACCTGGGCATTGGCTGGACTAGTTAGCTGTCTTGCTGTACAAACGTGAGTTATCTCATTCTGCCTCTAAGGGTTTGTCTGCAGTGCACACTAAGCTCAGGTCTTTGGCATACGGCCCATCTGCAACTGCTAGCAACAAATATCTCTGATGGCCGGCGATGGGACACTAGATGGGGAGGGCTCTGAGTTACTACAGAGAATTCTTGCCCAGCTGTCTGACTGTTGGGCTTTGCCCACATGCTCAGGGTCTAATTCAGGGGTAGGCAACCTATGGCACGCGTGCCGCTGATTTTCAGTGGCACTCATACTGCCCGGGTCCTGGCCACCGCTCCAGGGGGCTCTGCATTTTAATTTAATTTTAAATGAAACTTCTTAAACATTTTAAAAACCTTATTTACTTTACATACAACAATAGTTTAGTTATATATTATAGACTTCTAGAAAGAGGCCTTCTAAAAACGTTAAAATGAATGACTGGCACGCGAACCCTTAAATTAGAGTGAATAAATGAAGACTCGGCACCCCACTTCTGAAAGGTTGCCGACCCTGGTCTAACTGATTGCTGTATTTGCGGTCGGGAAGGAATTTCCCCCCAGGTCAGATTGGCAGATACCCTGGGTTTTTTTGGTCTCTCTCTGCAGCATGGGTCACTTGCTAGTTTGAACTACAGTAAATTGTGGAGTCTCTGTAACCTTGAAGTCTTCAGCTCAAGATTTGAGGACTCCAGTAACCCAGCCAGAGGTTATGGGCCTATTACAGGAGTTGAGTGAGGGTTTCGGACATGCCTGGCTCCCCAGGCTTCAAGAGATGCGCCTCCTGTAAGGATGCCATCCCCATCTTAGATGGACATTCACAGTGCGTATGCTGTTTGGGGAAGTCTTGTGTACCCCAAAAATGCGTCCACTGCAACAAATTAAAAGCGCGGACCCGCAAGGACAGGGCGCTCAGGCTTAAGATGCTGCTCCTGGAAAACTCCCTCAGACCTGCCTCTGATCCTCGCCAGCAAACCTCTGTGACACCCTCCAGAGGTAAAGCAAAAACAAAAAACGTCCAGCTTCCTCTCCCCTCAGGAGTCATTCCTCAGGGAAACCCTTAAAACCAGCTCTGGTCTCTGCTGTCTCCAGCTCCACGACTCAGCACTTTTCATGCGCCAGGCACCTCTGCTCGGAGGAAGCTCGGATGGATCCACACGGGCTCCGCTTTGTGGAATGGGCCGAGCCAACCCCCACGATCCAGCCCTGGGGCCTGGGCGTCCCCTGGGATGTTTCCTCTCGAGTGCACAGTTTGGCCAAGCTCCAAAGGGCTGGAGGTTGAGCCAGGGCTTGGCCTCGGCGTTCAGCCAAACCTTTGGGACTGAGGAGGTTTATTGTGGTTCAGGGACAAGGCCTCCAGAGCTGGATGCTCCTGTCTGAGCTGCAAGCAGCAGCCCCACAGCTAGGTCAGCATGAGGAGGGTAAGGGAACTGGGGAAATCCCCTAAGCCCAGCACACCCATTTCACTGGCCTGTGGGGAACAGCTCAGAGGTCTTTGATCCTGCGGTGCCGCTTTTTCAGCCGCCGCTTTCAGCACCGAGCCTCCTGGGGTCTCCTGCCTTACTTGCAGTGCCTACCTCAGGGGCTCCTACTCCACGGAGCCAGCTTGCACCCCCGAGACACCCTTTGGTGCGCCAGCAGATGCCTCAGCAGACTCTGCCTCCACCAGCTGCACCGGCGCCGACTCCTGGTCACTCAGCTCCACTGCAGCTTTTACAGCCAGAGGATTTAAGGGTGTCCCATGCTCCTGACTCTCCTCAGCACCAGCTTATCACCGGGACCTTTAGCACCCTACCTGCAGTACTCCCCTACCACTTCAAAGTCCCTCCAATGGAGTCTGGGAGGAGGAGGAAGACTAAGAGGAATACGATAACCAGATGTTTTCCTCTCAATACTCTCCCCAGAGCCAGTTACCCACAACTGGGAGACGCATTTCAGCACAATCTCCATATCCTCAAGACTATCCACACTGGTATTGCAATCCCTGGATGGGACCATCTATGCCGCCTCCCGCCCCGGGGCAATGGTCACACTGGGGTCCATGGACCTACACCGCACTACACTCAGGTCGTCCAAGGGCCGCCTGGAGGAAAGGTGTCAGACCCTCCCCACTGCCTGCTTACACTGAAACCCAGATAAGACCTGAAGTGGCCATTCTCCCTACAGAGGACACTGCCCCACACACCTCTTCTATAGTGATAACACCCCAAGACGCCATGGTACCCCCACCACCTCCCACTACTGATGAGCTCGCTCACTTTCAAGAGTTGTTTCAGAGAGTAGCAGAAGAGCTCAAGATTACCCTGGAGGAGATGCCTGAAACACACCACGAGCTTACCGACATCCTGCAAGCTACGACCTCCTCCAAAATAGCCCTACCAATTAATGGGGCCATTATGGAACCTGCTAAAACTATTTGGCAGACCCCAGCCACAATAACACCCACTAGCAAGAGATTGGACCGAAAATATTTTGTTCCATCTAAGGGTTCTGAGTTTCTATTTACACACCCCTCACCCAATTCACTAGTGGTTGACGCTGCCAATCAGAAAAACAAATACTAGCACTTCCGCTCCACTCCATCAGACAAAGATAACAAAAGACTGGACTCCTTCGGCCACAAAGTGTATTCTTCCACTTTGCAATTTAGAGTAGCAAGCTATGCAGCGCTCTTAGCAAAATACGACCACAAAAATTATGCTAAGGTAATGCAATTTATTGAGGATGTGTCAGAGGATGAACAATTAAATTACAACAATTTAAAGCAGTGATGTTCGAGGGCCAATTGATCTCCCGCACAGCTCTTCAAGCCTGTGACTATGGGGTGTGTTTACGGAGTAGTGTCATTTTGCCCTAATTCTTGGGTTGTGAGGTTATGAAATTCTGTCGTTCTGTAGATTCAAATCTAACTTAAAACATTTAGCTGATCAGAGCCTGGATCATGGTGCAAGTCCCAGCACATCTGGCAGGTGGAGTTTTTGACACCTGTTCAGTCAGCAGCTGTCTGGGTTCCTGCATGGTGAGAAGTCTGTGTTGCTGTGGAGAAGTCACATGTGCCCATACAGATTGCTGGCAGGCAGTGAGGGCAGGTGTACTTAGGTAATCATTTGGAATTTAATACTTCTCTTGCAGCTGGGTCACAGTCAAGTACCTTAACCATAAAACCATCCTTAATCTTCCTGCAACTCCTGACTCATTCACTGCAACGAGCTGTGCAATGAGGGATTCATTCCTTGAGCAGTAAGGCAGAGGACATGCAGTGCAGTTGAACTGGTGCAAATGGCAGATTTGGCTTACTCAGCCAAAGCTGGATGGCGTTTCATGCTGATCCCAGGACAACGTTCCTGTGGCCAAACCTGGAGGTGATAGAGCTGTTTTGGGGGGCAGGGAGGGAGGTCAGAAAATGTTAGCACTGACCAATCTGACCTGTTCCCAAAGCTTGTTCTCAGAAATGGCTGCACAGTTAATGTTAATGTCACAGATAAAACTGAAATGAGAGGGTATAATGTGAGGCAACCGTAATATCGGGGTCATTAGCAATCCTCCTCCAATGTACTACTTAAGCCTGTTATCTCTCCACTCCAGCCAGTGTGACTTCTCCGGGGCTTCGTGCAGCCTGGCTTTAAATGTCCTGTCGGTGCAGGTGCTTGGGGCGGCCAAGGGAGAGGGGCGGCACCTGCGGCAATTCGGGGACGGCAGGTCCCTCACTCCCTCTAGGAGCGAAGGACCTGCTGCCGAACTGCTGCCGCCAATCGTGGCTTTTTTTTTTTTTTTTGCGCTTGGGGCGGCAGAAATGCTGGAGCCGGCTCTGTGTCGGTGGCACCTCCACCACTTTCCTAATGGAAAAGTGACAATCAGCTCTATCCCTTTGACGCAGTTAGATCCAAGACAGTGGCTGACTGGTGTAAATGTACTGGCTGCAGCTCCCTGGCAGCATCACGCACCAGGGCAAAGCTGGGGGAGGTACTGGCAAGGAAGAAAAGACATTTTCAGCAGACTTGAGATAAGTGTAAGTGAGGCAGAGAGACGTGCTATGGCGAGCAGAGTACTAGGGGACAGGAGCTGCAGATGAGAAAGCTCTTGCAGCACCAACAGTGGCCCAGTTGTGTGACGGGATGGAGGAGGCTAGTTCTGGACTGGGAGGAAAGGGAGAACAGAGAAACAAAAGGCTTTTGAGCTCAGCTAGGGCACATGTCTGGCTGGTTTTAAAAGCTTAGGGGAATTTTGTACTTGATGCTGACTGAAGGCAGCAAGAGTAAATCCTGCAGCCTGTGTAACTGCACCTTGGGGGATGAGGGAGGAGAGACCTAGCCAGGATTGCCTCTTCCCTGCCACCCAGCATCCCTTCAGAACCAGAACTGTGCAGGGGAAATCCCCCTCCTTGTACATTAAGATCCATAAATAGGATATCTCCATTAATTTATTTATTTTATTTATCTCCTAAAACGGGAAGGGACCTTGAAAGGTCATCAAGTCCAGCCCCCTGCCTTCACTAGCAGGACCAAGTTTCAATTTTGCCCCAGATCCCTAAGTGGCCCCCTCAAGGATTGAACTCACAACCCTGGGTTTAGCAGGCCAATGCTCAAACCACTGAGCTATCCCTCCCTCCATGCAGTGCAGGGTCGCCCAGCGGATTCAGGGGGCCTGGGGCAAAGCGGGGGAGCGGACATAAAAAAAGGCGCCACCCACTGTGGCACTTGTACTCACCGGGCGGCACGCTGTGTCTTCGGCGGCGGGTCCTTCACTCGCTCCACGTCTTCGTCAGCACTGAAGGACCCGCCGCCGAAGACCCGGAGCCAGTGAAGGGCCCGCCGCCGAAGTGCCGCCGAAGACCCAGACCACCGCCAGGGTGAGTCGGCCAGGGTTCGCGGGGCCCCTGCGGGGCCTGGGGCAAATTGCCCCATTTGCCCCTCCCCCTGGGTGGCCCTGATGCAGTGCCACCCTGCCCCCATAACCAGGCAAATTTGGGGGGAGAAATTCCTGGGAGGAACCTGCCAGAAACTGACATAGGAGGAGCTGACCAGCAGCTGCAGCAGGGAGCACCCCACTCTGATGCCACAAGGGCCTTGCTCCTCAGGGGTACTTTAGTGTTGCAATACTAGGTACAGCAACCCCCGTGTCCCGTGGTGCCCTGCTGCCTAGTGGAATCCTGTACAATGCTTGGGGAGAGTGAGGTACATAAGAAGCCAGCAAGCTGTGCAGGGAGACATCTAAGCTAGCTAGGAGAGCAGTGAGGAGAGGGACGTGGGTACCTAAATGGCTGACCTGATGCACTGACAGGCTCCAGAGATTCTTGCCTCATTCAACCTGGGATCCTCCGCCTCAAACCCAGGCTCCTAAGCCAGGCCAGCCCTGTAGGTAGTCCCTAGCCTAATAGTTAAGACCACCTCTCTCTTGTGCTCACGCTTGATACCTCTCTCCCACTTTTCTTGGGCCCCCACTGGCTTTTGTGTGGATGCCAGCTGCCCTCCCCTACTTCTCAGTGGCCTGCATCTGCCCTTCTGCTGTGGGATCTGACAGGTATCCGGTCTGAGGCGTGCTCCGAGCATGCCCGCTGGCAAACTGCTTAGCTGCTGGAGGGCAGCATAAGCACGTAGGCAGCTTTGTGCATACTGACCAGTGGGTCTTGTGGCGCTGTCTGAGCACATGCAGACTAGCGATGCGGGAGGGGAGGCAGGAGAATGGCTAGGGACTGTGAGAGGCAGCAGCGGCTTGCTGGTGTGCTGGGCTCAGACAGGAGCTGCAGTAGCGAAAGGGAGATGAAATCTTTCTCCGGGCCTGCCTCTCATCAGAGGGGCATTGAGCACAGGGCTTACGCTGGCAAAGTGTGGATGGTGGAAAGGCTGTTCTGGGCTCCCCGGCTGTTCTCTTGGAGAGCTCTCATCGCCCCCTACTGGCTCCCCTTGGAAGCTGCAGCCGGTAACAGCTAGATGTAGTGAGTCAGCTGCTGTCTCTTGCAGCCTGCCCTTCTCCTACTTGCACCCTCCTGCTGCACAGGGAGCTGCAGTGATCTCCCACTGTCTTAAGCATTTTCCCTTCATTTGTGTCTACACTCCAGGTTTTCTTTAAAATTTCTCTGTTACCACCTGTTCAGTTTCCTGGCGGGAGCAGCATGGGATACCATAGGGCAGGGCAGGCTCCTGCAGCCCCAGACCATCCCCACTGTGCCAAGTCCTGCTTGGATCAGTGCTCAAGAGCACGGTGCTAAATGCCAGCACTCTTGGGAGCCCTGCTTGCATTAGCAAACACACTGTCTGTCCCCCTGAGGGGGAGGGAGGCTAGGGGTGAAATGCCATTGCAGACCAGGCTAGTGAGTGCTGTGTATCTGCCTCACCGGGTCTCTGGGCAGTGGCAGGCTGAGAAGTGCAGCCTAGTGGTGAGACATGCCGCTGATCCGTGCACGTGCGTGTTTTCAGGCGCTGGGGGCAGGGGAATGCAGCTAAAACTGTGCACTCCCTTCCCGTCTGGGTCTGAAGCAGCGGGTAATTGTGGATCCTGAAGCGGAGTGCATTCTTGGTGACCCCACTCACCTGGCTCTCACTGGTCAGCATGGGTGGTGCTGGGTTAGGCCTTGCCTACTGTATGCCCAGGACAGACAGTGTGCTTGCTCTCTGATTGCAGAGGTCCAGCAGATGGTTCATCGCTTCTCCCAGGAGGCCATTTCCAACTACAGCATCTTCCTGGTGGCCCCGCAGACCAGGACTTTGTACGTGGGAGCCAAGGACGCCATCTTTGCCCTGCCTTTGGAGTCAATCAACCAGCCTGCCAAAATGGTGAGCACAAGACCCCAATCCTTTGGGGCTGTCTGTAGCAGGATGAGTGCATGTGGGGGTGTGATCACACATGAGGTTATTTGGGCTGGCAGGGTGAGTGTGTAAATGGGCTGCTTTCGAATGGGGGAGATGCGTGTCTGAGGTGGGGTGAATTTCAGGAGATGCAACCAGGGAGTCATAGGGACCGGGGAATGTGGATGGGGGTGTAGGCCTGCATTGTGTACATCATGGAGGTTACTGAGTTCTGTGGCACTGTCCATGGGTGCATTGCTGTGAAGATGGGTAGGGGGTGCGGGTGCGCAGGGATGATTCACTCGGGGTAGAGGTGTGTGCGGGGCTGTTGCTGTTGGGGGGGGTATGATATGAGTTTGGAGATGAGCCCTTGGGTGCTAGTTACCCCCTCCCTCACTGACTGAGAAGGTTAAAGCAAATTAAATGCGTAGTCCAAAGGTGCCTAAAACCAAACAACCGCACAACATAACTCTGGACCCATCTGCCAGCAGCACAAACAGCTCTTACAGGACTGCACCACTGCAGTGAGGGAGGCCAAACAAGCGGCCTGCTCCTCCACAGGCCATGAGGCAGAATCGTGGTCAGCAGGGCAGTTTCACTTAGTGAACTGGCTCATCAACCAGCCTGCACAGCCTGAACCCAAGCACTGATTGCTGTGGCGAGCTGTCTGCACACGTTGCTGGTAGGTCAACTGACGATGAAGGGAACTGACCCCAGCCAGATCATATTATCCACCCCATAACCCCCACTGAGAGTGGCCCCATCAGACATGCTGAAGCTCAAGAAGTTCTAACAATATTAGAACCTAATGGAGGATCTAAATAGCATAGCTGCCCACCGTTACCACACAGATCTTTGTAAGCAAGCACATTTATTAAGAACCTAAGAAAGGCCGTACCGGGTCAGACCAAAGGTCCATCTAGCCCAGTATCCTGTCTACCGACAGTGGCCAATGCCAGGTGCCCCAGAGGGAGTGAACCTAACAGGCAATGTTCAAGTGATCTCTCTTCTGCCATCCATCTCCACCCTCTGACAAACAGAGGCCAGGGACACCATTCCTTACCCATCCTGGCTAATAGCCATTAATGGACTTAACCACCATGAATTTATGCAGTTCTCTTTTAAACTCTGTTATAGTCCTAGCCTTCACTACCTCCTCAGGTAAGGAGTTCCACAAGTTGACTGTGCGCTGTGTGAAGAAGAACTTCCTTTTATTTGTTTTAAACCTGCTGCCTATTAATTTCATTTGACCCCTAGTTCTTGTAGTGTGGGAATAAGTAAATAACTTTTCCTTATCCACTTTCTCCACATCACTCATGATTTTATTCTTAAGGTGAAAGCTTTACAGAAAAAAATACCTTAAAAAAAGAACCTAAGCACATGCTAATAAGCTTACAGAGATCACACCCACCCCAATTCCAGCGCAGGCTCTGGTAGGAGTCAGTCCTTCAAACCCCACAAAACGGTGTTTTGGTGGTTAACAGTTCATAAGTTTTAGCTCAGAACAGGCACCCCCATGAATCAGTTAGTCTTACCTTTATACAGCTTAGGCCTTTGATTTTTCAGATTCCAGGAGCAGGTAATAGTAGACAGTGGTTCCCTCCTCGGGATGTAGCTTCAAAAGACTGGATTTTTGTATACCAGAGGAGGGAATTTGTGTTCATCTTCCCCTAGATGTTCCCCAGACAAACCACTTGACACTGTCCAGAAGTTCATTCTTGTCAGTCCCATTGTTCAATACAGTCCTTTGAAGTTGATAACACTTTCCAGGGCTCACATCTTGTGTCCCCTCCTAGAGAGGTCACGTACAATCCTGGCCCACAACACACAACCTTTGCATTTAATATAATGGACACCAAAGATACTTAATATGATTTTTCCAGGATATTGCAGGGAATGACCATATTTGTCACAGCCAGTATTAAAACATCTTTGGAATGTCTAAATATTATAGATAACTTCCTAACTCAAAATGTGTTGCTTCCAGTATGGGGAATTCTATATTAGACCCCATCTTGACAGATAGAGGAACTGATCACAACTAAAAATTAATGATAGGTTCAGTACCAGTGATCATGACTTGATCACACTTAAATTAATGGAGATATCCCATCTCCTAGAACTGGAAGGTACCTTTAAAGGTCATCGAGTCCAGCCCCCTGCCTTCACTAGCAGGACCAAGTACTGATTTTGCCCCAGATCCCCAAGTGGCCCCCTCAAGGATTGAACTCACAACCCTGGGTTTAGCAGGCCAATGCTCAAACCACTGAGCTATCCCTCCCCCCCACTTATAATGTGCAAACAGAATAAAGTCGGCCACTGCCTCCTTCCTCTGGTGACATCTGGCCCTCCTTTTGTCCCCCACCTCATGTGCCCTTCTGCAGTGTTGCCAACTCTTTTATGAATTTACTATGAGTTTCATGGTACTTGGTGGCTTTCATAATGACCCAGCTCCTGGAGACAAGTGAGTATGTGAGAGACTTGGCTGGAATTTTCAGAAAGTCCATTTGTAGCCCTCAGGGTTTGAAGAAAAGTTTGCAAATGTGACATATGCTTGAACAGCTCAGAAACCAGAGAGAGCAAGAGCTCAAACTTGGCTTAAAAATCATGAGTTTTTTAATAAAATAATCTCTTGACTTCTTGAGGCCTGGGTCATGATTTTTCAACTCCTGGGTGTGGCAGTACTGAAGATGTCACAATTTTGCCCTCTCTCCATCCATCTCCCAGCTCTCTAAGACCTGCAAGACGCAGCACTGCTGTCTGCTGGCAGATTCTCTCTCCCCCTCCCCCACCCCATTATCCACACCACGATCTTTTGGGGGCTATATCAAGTATCTTCTGTCCTGCCACTTCCAGCCCCCACCTTCCCACTCCCCCTCCATCAGGTCTTTCTCTCCCCTACACCCTCCTGATAGCTCCTCCCTGACCATGTCCCTCTGACTTTGATGCCTGGATCTCCCTCTTCTTCAGGGCCATCAGCCTCCTCTCGAGGTCCTTGTGCCAAACACAGCAATTTCCTGCAATATCTTTGAAGTATCTCATTGAATTCATTTTTTTTCCTTTGGAGTCTATTCATTAAATGCAAAGGTTGTGTGGTGTTCAGGATTCTGCTGGACATCTCTAGGGGGGATATGAGATGTGAGCCTGGAAAGTGTTATGAACGTCAAAGGACTGTATTTGAACAATGGGCCAGACAAGAACGGACTTTTGGACAGACAGGGTCAAGTGGCTTGTGTGGGGAATATCTAAGGGGTGGTGAATGCAAATTCCCACCTCTGTTTATGTAAAAACCCTCCCTTTTGAAGCTATGCCCTGATTACCTGCTCCTGGAATCTGAAGATCAAAGGCCCAAGCTACACCACTACCCCGATATAACGCTATCTTCGGGAGACAAAAAATCTTACCGCGTTGTAGGTGAAACCACGTTATATCGAACTTGCTTTGATCCGCCGGAGCATGCAACCCCACCCCCCCAGAGCACTGCTTTACCGCATTATATCTGAATTCGTGTTACATGGGTCGCGTTATATTGGGGTAGAGGTGTATATAAAGGAAAGACTAAGTGATGCCTGGGGTGCTTGTTCTGAGCCAAAGCGGTTAGGAACTTGTAGCCCCAGGAAAACTCCTTTGTGTCATTTGAAAGACCGACTCCTCCCAGAGCCCTCCCTGGAGTTGGGGGTGATCTCTGGTAAGCTTATTAGTGTGTGTAGGATCTTTTACTGTTTTAATGTTTTCTCTGTAATCCTTTCACCTTAAGACTAAATGTACTTGCTTAGAAAGAGCTGTGTGGTAACTCAAACTATGGGCACTTATGCTGTTTGGAGCCTCTGAAGAGAAAGGAAAGTGTGGGCACTGGCCTGTTCAGGCAGGCTGGCTTGCTAGGGATATGCAGCGCTCTTATAGCCCTGTTGGTCCCAGGATTTTAGAGGACAAGGTGTGTGAGGCAGTATTTTTATTGGACCAACTTCTGTTGGTGAGAGCAGGTCTGCAAAACCAACTCAGAGCGTCACTGCTGGGAGTAACGTGGTGTAGACAGGGGACCATGCAGCCTGAAAATACCCTGGTCAGGAGATGGGGAGCAGTGCGGGTCTCTGCCCAAATGAGGTGACAACTGAGAAGCTGTGAGCATACAGTGGGTTTGCTCAAGGGAGCACAGAGGAGGAACACAGGTGCAGTTGCCCTGAAGTGTGACAACCCCATCTTACCTAATAGCCTTCCATCTCCTCTTTCTTGCCTCCTCTCACCCCTCAAGGCTGGATCAAGTCAGCCACTCGCCCAGCCAAGCACCTCTCCATTTCTGCATTGTCCCTCTGGCCACTGTCTTGTTTCCATTAGCATCGCTCACCATCCTGGTGATGGGGGCCTCTGCACATTCCAGTCCATTGATGTCCACGACCTCTCTGCAGGTCTAGCTCCCTCCTCCACTGAGTGTTGTAGAATCCCTCTACCCAGGGGGATAGAGATGCATTTTTTTTTACTTAAATACTTTTCTAAAAACACTTCAAAATTTAATTTGAAATGATTGCAACCTATACTAGGGCCTAGACTTACTCTAATTGATATAATTCAGATAAAATAATACTCATGCAGTATGTTTGCTGCCAAAGTTTTAAAGAAAGTTAAAGCCCTAAACTGGTGGAAGTCACTGGCTGAGCACCTGGAGCCAAAGTTCACGGAAGTGCTAAATTAGCAGGTTCAGAGAGAATATTTGCTTCACTTCAGTTTATTCAACTAGTTCATTCAAGGTTGAGAAGCTGATTGGGAGTTGAAAAAGCTGGACCACTTGTTTTCTTCTTTGAGTGACTGCACATGTCTGTTCCACTTAGGTGTATATGTACTCAAGCCGGAGAGCTTTCTGTAGCAATACCTGTCGGGGGAGGGGAGGCATATGCCCTGTGCTTCCTCATGCCTTCAGCCAAGGATATAAAAGGCAGAGCTACCCTGAACCTCCCTCAATTCCTTCTCACTGCTTTTGGCTACAAGTTGGAGCTGCTTGTAAAGATTTTCACATTTTTTTTTAAAAGAATAGACAGTAGTTAGTGTAAATAGTTAGTATCGATAGTGGTTCTCTTTGTTTTGTTGGTTTTGTCTCTGCAATGGGGTGTACAGTAACTCCTCACTTTAAGTCATCCTGGTGTGACAAAGCTCTGTCCTCGTCTCTGTGGGTCCTGCGTTTCCTGATGGATTTTGCTAGCCTCAGAGGCTCACTGTGACCCTGCACATAGCCCTTCTGTCTCTAGAGACAAGGGTCACAGGCTACTGAGCCATTTTCATCATAAGCCAGCAGGGGAGGGGAGGAGAAGCAACCCTCCCTCGCACAGTCTCGGTTGTCTCCCAGTCTTAGTGATTAATCAGGGGGCAAAGGGGGGGAGCCTGGGCCCACCCTCTACTCCGGGCTCCAGCCCAGGGACCCTAATAGTATCAGCTATGGTAGCTGACTTTTTAGGAACAGGACACGTACAATTCTCTGGGCTACTTCCCCACAGCAGCCCCCACTTCCTCAAGCTCCACTTCACCCTTACCTCAGCACCTCCTTCCTTGTACCTAGTATGGTGTACACAGCTCAGTCTCTCCAACAGCACAACTTCTCACAGCTCCTGACATGTGCACCCACCTGACTAACTGGGAGGCTATTTAACTAGTTTCCGCCAACCCTTGATTGGCTTCAGGTGTCCCAATCAACCTAGCAATCTCCACTGCCTTCTGGAAAGATCTTAATTGGCCCCACGTGTCTTAATTGACCTGGAGCAGCTGCCATTTACTTATCTTGGTACCAGGGATTTGTTTAACCTGGGGCTAATACATCTATCTCCCATTACTTTTCGATAGCCATCTGGCCTTGCCCCGTCACACTGGTTAATGTTGTTTCATTGCTGATCAATTAGGGAACATGCTCATTTAAAGTTGTGCAATGCTCCACTCTTATGTTGTTTGGCTGCCTGCTTTCGCCACAGCTGGCAGCCTCCCTAGGCCACCCCCCACACACACAGCGCCTCCCACCCGCCGGCAGACCCCACAGATCAGCGCCTTCCCCCTCCTCCCCCCGCCTGCGGCAATCAGCTGGCTTGCAGCATTTTGGGGGGAGGAGCGAGGACTCGCCGCGCAGGCTTCCCTTCCCTCCCCAACCTCCCCAATGCCACAAGCCAGCTGATTGCCCTGGGCGGGAGGGAGGGGGAACCTGCTCGCCAAGTCCTCGCTCCTCCCTCCTGCACCCTAAACACTGCCAGCCAACTGATTGCCCCAGGCAGCAAGGAGGGGGGAGGACTCAGCACGCCTCCCCCCTCCCTCCCCTGACTCCTGTTGGCGGCAATCAGCTGGCGTGCGGCGTTTAGAAGGGAGGTGAGTGGGGGGGAGAAGCGAGGACACAGCGTGGGAAGTAAAGGGGGAAGAAGGTGGGGGGGAGAAGAGGCAGGTCAAGGATAGGGGCTTCGGGGAAGGGGGAGAGTGGGTGGGCTGAGGGTTGAGGCCCCGCACCCCTGGTGCTTGCAGAGTAGGGGAAGCTGCCGCTGCTGTGCAACATGCTTCTCCTAACCTACAGCACCTTCAGCCTCCTTGTCTGTGTCATCTCCAGTGCCAGTAGGCTGCGCCTATGTGGGGTAAGGCAGGGGCACCTCCCAACTATACTACAGTACTGTATGTACAGTATGTTTGTAAACACACAGCACGTGCACACTACTCCCCCCCCCCCCCAGCGTAGTATTAAATTGCTTGTTTAAAAATTGTTTAAAACTTATGCCTGTATTAAATTGCTTGTTTAAAATATATATAATGCCTTTTGTCTGGCCAAAAAAAAAAAATTCCCTGGAACCTAACCCCGCTTCCCCCCCATTTACATTAATTCTTATGAGGAAATTGGATTCGCTTAACATCGTTTCACTTAGTCGCATTTTTCAGGAACATAACTACAACGTTAAGTGAGGAGTTACTTTATTAGGACCAGAGGCCCCCTGCTGGAGGCCTTGTGGTCCTACCACACCCCGTCTCAGAAAGGAGCAGTGGAGGTGAGACCTCCAAGCTGACCAGAGCAGCTGTGTGGGATGCAGTCAGTCAGAAAGAAGCTGCAGAGAAGCAGCCAGTTTGGGCCTAGAAAGCTCATATAAAAGGAGCTGCAGGGCCAGTGAGAGTCAGTCTTCTGGCAGAGACCGGAGGAGCAGGAATTTCCTCTTGGGTGGGACTTACCCTAGGGCTGAAGTCTCATTTAAGGGAGAAGATGAGGGGCTATGGGGAATCGGCCCAGGGAAACAGTAGCAATTAGTTATATGGACACAGCAGGGGGCTGCTACTTGTACGGTCTCTGGAGTTGGGTTGGGACCTGGAGTAGTGGGCAGGCCTGTGTTTCCCCCTCCCCATCAGCCACAGGCGGAGTGGCCTAATCCCAGAGAGGGGAATTTGTTTAAGCCCTGAGGAAGGGAGTTAAAACAGGCCCGGAAAAGGGGCTGAATATTGAACTTCAATACACCCACAGGGGTCATGGTGGATTCTCCATCCCTGACAGTTTTTAAATCAAGAGTGGATATTTTTCCAGAAGGTATGCTCTAGGAATTAGGTTTGGTAGGTTCTCTGGCCTGTTGTACAAGAGGTCAGACTAGATGATCGCAATGGTCCCTTTTGGCCTTGGAATCCATGAATCTGTGACCAGCAGTTCCGGCTCAAACGCTCTCACTGGCTAACCTGCTGTTGTGTTGTAGGTAATGCCTGACCCCACACAAATTGACAGCTCATTCTCAGAGTGCCCAAGCAACTTCACTGGCCTTCTTAAGGAATGTATCTATACTGGACATTTGCAAAGCAGCAACTTGGTTGTCAGCACAGACCTCCACTAAGCATTATGCTTTTGCTTGAGCCTCTAGAGCGACTTGGGCTTTGGGAGAGCAGTGCTGCAATCCCTTTTCAAACATACTCCAAGCTCTGCCTATTCTCTCTCGCCCCGCCTTCCCATCCCCCTCACTCCCAGATTACTGCTTGAGAGTCACCTAGGTGGAATGGACATGTGCGATCAATCGAAGAAAGATTACTTGCTGTGTTGTAGCTTGTTCTTTGAGATGTTCTTGCACATGTTTGTTCTACCACTCACCCACCTTTCCCTCTGCTTCAGAGTCTATTTCGTTGCTATTCCAGTGTGAAGGAGCTGAGGGGGAGGGTCAGGGTATGGCTGCCCCTTGTATTCTTGGCTAGAAGCATAAGGAGGTGCAGGGCACATGCTCTGCCCCGGCAGGTACTGCTACAGAGAAAACTCAGGTTCAAATGCACACACCTGAGTGGAATAGATATGAGCAACACATTTCAAAAACAATGGTTGCAAAACAGGAAAGTAACTGATTTTCCTCCTTTAATGTCTGGATAAAAATGAGATGTGAGAGGATGAGGTCTACTAGTTCGAAAACCTTGAAGGATATGGTGACCAGAAACAAGAGTTCAATTCACTAACTACAGATTGTTTCCTTTGTTTAATAAATCAGTTTTAAATGTAAAACATGTGTTGATGATCTGATTTTTTTTTTTTTTTTGGTTATTTATCCTGCACATTTAAGGTAATTTTATTTAACTAATAAATTATTTTAAATGCTGTTTTTGTGTATTTTAATTTAATTTGACTTTCCATCTAAATAGAGCTTGACACAAATCAAGTGGGGGGGGAAAAAGCCAATCTTGTTACATATGCATCATTCACCATTTTCTAATATAATAAAAAAGTAAAATATTTTGAAACTGAATAAATGTAAGTTAATCTATATAATTGCTTAAATAAATGTGTATTGATATAGTGTATCCTCCTGGTTAGCAAAAAGTGCCAAATTTAGTGTAAAGGCTATATTTAGTTGCAAATGATCAACATGTTTTAATGGCTATAAGCCAGTGATGATCAACCTTTCTTTAGGAAAATAGCTAAAGTACAAAAGCAAAAAGAGATTAACATGGGTGATTTAACTCAATCCCCCCTGCCTCTGCCCCAATGTCCTGTGCACATCTCTCCCACAGCAAAGCCCATCCCTCCTCTTCCACTCCTGTGGTGCCAACCACTCTGGGGAGAACTTCACAATTGCACAGACAAATTCACTCTCTCCTCCTCGGTCTCTGCAATTGGCAGTGCTCTTGCAGACATTTGACCCTGTTGCCTACTCTCAACCTAGGACTTACCTCCCCGCTCTCTGCATGATCTTGTGAGACTGTTGAAAGGAAATGATTCACTGTGAGATCCCTCAGTCACTTTCTACCTCTAGCTCCTCCGCATTGACCTCAACCCCTCCTGGCTGCTAAACTCCCTCACCGCTGCTTCCAGCCCTCTTCTTGGACAATACAAACATGCTCTGGTCTCCATGCCTCTTGTCATGCCCCCGGCTGCTCTGCCCCAGTTCCATACTGGATCCCCTTCTCCCAGTTCCTGATGCTGCTGTCACCCCGGCTTCATGGCCAGGCCTTGGCGGGACTCTTGCCCCATCCTCCTTGACAGCTCAGTTGCTTTTGGCACCATCAATTGCACTCTCCTCCATGTATCCTGTCCTCCCATGGCTTCCACAGTACTATCTTGTCCTGGATCCTCCTGCCTCTTGGCTACTGCTCCTCTCCCTCCCTCTCTCCATGGGACTCCATAGTGCTCGACCCTGGACTTTTCTCTTTCTTTTTCTTTTTCTCTTTTTTTTTTAAACACCTTCTTGCTAGGTGACCTCGTCTGCTGATCCAGCTTCAGCTACATCCTTGCGCAGATGTCTCACAGATCTTGCTGCTCTGCTCCTGCCTCCCTCCATCATTTGCACACTTCAGCCCATCTTTCTGTCTCACCTGCCAAAACCAAGCTCCTGATCTTCCCTTGAAAACACCCCATCCTCCCTGTCACGTGATTGTCACCTTAGACGCCTTCCTCTCCCCTCACACCCAGACTGTTTTTCCTAAATAACACCTCTAAGATCCAGCCTTTTTCTCTGTTCACACTGGGAAAACCCTCCTGGCCCCTCTCCACCCTTATGACTGCAATTCCCTCCTCTCCAGCCTCCTGGACACTCACGCCACACCTCGTGCACTCTGCTCCATTCAAATGCAGTTGCCAGGATCATCTTACTGGCCAGGCACTTGGAAAAACCTACTCCTTCCACAAGTCCCTTTGCTGGCTCCCCATGTTCTACTGCATCAAATCAACTTCTTTGTCCTCCCCTTTGGCTCTCTTCCCAGCCCTCCCCCAAACCCCCGCTTGTCTTCTTTCTCATCTTATTGTTGCCCCCCTCAAACTTGAATTTGTCCACCTGTCGGGCAGCTTCTCACACTGTTTTCTCCCCACCACCACGACATTTGTAGCCCCCTCAAGATCATCTCCTGCACTCTGAGTGTTTTTCCCAGACCTAAGCAAGAGCTCTATGTAGCTCAAAAGCTTGTCTCTCTCACCAGCAGAAGTTGGTCTGGTAAAAGGTATTTCCTTACTCTCCTCGTGTCTCCAATACCCTAGGACCAACGCAGCTACAGCAACACTGCATACAGCAGCTGTAAGCAGTCAAGCAATTAACTATGGATGGGTTGAGTCTGAGCTGGGGTAAAGGGTTCTTATTTAAAATATATGCTCTGGTTCAAATGGGAATGATTGTGTTGATGTTCTCTGGCCTGTGTTGTATAGGAGACCAGACTAAAGGATCACAGTGGTCTGTTCTAGGATTAGAATCTGTGACAGTGAAGGTGTCCATGTTGGCTTTCGCTGCTCTTTCCTCCTGTCTCTGTTTGTCAGCTGCTTGGGCAAGGAGTGTCTCCCCAGTGTCTGTGCAGTGCCCAACAGGGTGGGCTCCAGTCCTGTGTGCAGCACAGGCAGTGCTGAGGGCGGGTATCCTGCAGTGCTGGAAGGATAATTGACATTGAAGTTTCTTGCTTTTTTTTTTTTCAGATCTCCTGGGAAGTGCCTAAGAATCATCGAGATTCCTGCACAAGGAAGGGAAAAAAAGAGGCAGGTACCGGGGTAGGGCAGGGCTGTGGGGCAGCCCCTTGTAGTTCTTTTCACAGTATGCTGGGTCACCAGGCAGTAGGCTCTGAATGTATGCAGAAGGAGTCTGAGTCAGGACCATGTTCTAGACTGCTTTCCTCCTCCCAGGGGCTCCAGGGCAATGTGTGGGTCACATTTGGTACTAAAACAGCAGCCTATGTTCAGTATGACCTTTGAGGAAGAAGGCCGTTCTGGTTACAAAACCTGCCTGGTTTAGAGGGAAGACACCTACAAAAATACAATATATAACACGTGGAAGAAAGGGGAAATTGATAGTAATGAATGTAAATACTTGCAGTTGCAGTTGGGGAGGTTTAGGTTGGATATTAGGAAAAACTTTTTCACTAGGAGGGTGGTGAAGCACTGGAATGGGTTACCTAGGGAGGTGGTGGAATCTCCTGCCTTAGAGGTTTTTAAGGTCAGGCTTGACAAAGCCCTGGCTGGGATGATTTAGTTGGGAATTGGTCCTGCTTTGAGCAGGGGGTTGGACTAGATGACCTCCTGAGGTCCCTTCCAACCCTGAGATTCTATGATTCTAAGAATTGTAGAAAACTGATTAGGGAAGTACAATGTCACAAGGAGAAATCTATATGGTCAGCAGATTTAAGGGCAATAAGGAGTTCTTAAAATATATTGGGAACAAAAAAAATCCTGACAATGGTAATTCAGTAAAGGCCAAACTATTCAGTAAATATTTCTGTTCTGTATTTGGGGAAGAACAGATGATACAATCTCATCATAAAGTTATAACACACTTTCCATTCCAGTTGTATCTCTGGAAGATGTTAAGCAGAAGCTATTAAAGTCAGATATTTTTAAATCACCTGGTCCAGATAAAACTCTTGGATACAAGTTAAAAGAGCTGGATGAGAAGCTCGCTGGACCATTAATGTTGATTTTCAGTAAGTCTTGGAGCACTAGGGAAGTTCCAGGAAACTGGGAGACAGCTAATGTGGCAATTTTTAAGAGGAGGAAAACAGGATGACCTGGGTAATTATAGGCCTGTCAGTCTGATGTTGATCCCAGGCAAGCTAATGGAGTGGCTGATAGAGGGCTCAGTTAATAAAGAAGTAAAAGAGGATAATATGATTAAGGCTCCGAGTTTGTCACAGAAGTCACGGATTCCATGACTTTCCGTGACCTCTGAGAGTTCTGCAGCAGCCAGTGCGTCTTGCCTGTGGGCCACCTGAGCAGCTCAGGCAGCCCCCTGGGCCAGTCGCACTGGCCGCTGCTGGAGCAGTCTTGGGCCACCACGCCCCCAGCACCAGTCGGGGGGTCCCTGGCCATGCACTGCCCCCTGCCTCCTCCAGCACCCGAGGTGCCTCTGGGCTAGCGCCCCCCCCCCCCAATTTAGTCAGGGATATATAGTGCAAGTCATGGATAGTTCACGGGCCATGAATTTTTGTTTACTGACCGTGGCCTATCCATGACTTTTACTAAAAATACCCGTGACTAAAATGTAGCCTTAAATATGATTAATGCTAATCAACATGGATTTATGGAAAATAGATTCTGTCAAACTAATGTGATATATATTTATACAAGATCACAAGCTTGTTTGCTAAAGGTAATAGCATTGATGTAATACACTTACATTTCTGTAAGTCATTTGACTTTTTGCTGCATTGCATTTTGATTAAAAAAAAAACTAGAACAATATAAAATTAAGATGGCACACATTAAATTGATTAAAAATTGGCTAACTCATAGGTCTCAATTTAATTATAAACAGGGAATCCTCATCAAGCGGGTGTATTTCCAGTGGGGTCTCACACAGGGATCAATTCTTGGCCCTTTGAAGTTTAACATTTATATCAGTGACCTGGAAGAAAACACAATGATCACTGACAAAATTTGCATATAACACAAAACATGTGGGAGTGGTAAATGAGGACGACAAGTCTGATTCAGAGTGATCTGGCTTCCTTGGTAAGCTGGATGCAAGCAAAGAATGTGTGTTTTTAGTACAGTGAAATGTAAATGTATGAGAACATAAGAATGGCCACATTGGGTCTAGCCTTGTATTCTGTCTCTGAGAATGGTCTCTGCCAGATAGTTGAGAAGGAGTGAGCAGAACAGGGCAATTGTCAAGTGATCCATCCCCTGTCATCCAGTTCCAGCTTCTTGCAGTCAGAGATTTAGGGACACCCAGAGCATGGGCTGCGTCCCTGACCATCTTGGTTATAGCTATTGATGGACCCATCCTCCATGAATTTACCTAATGGTTTTTTAGAACCCAGTTATACTTTTGGCCTTCACAACATCCTGTGGCAACAAGTTATGCGTGTGAAGAAGTAATTCCTTAGTTTAGTTTAAAACCTGCTGCCTATTACTTTCATTGGGTGACCCCCTGCGGCTTGTTTTGTGTGAAGAGATAAATAACACTTCCCTACTTACTTTCTCTGTGCCATTCATAATTGTATAGACCTCTATCGTATCTCTTCTTTTTCTCTTTTCTAAGATAAGCAGTCCCAATCTATTTAATCTCTCCTTATATGGAAGCTGTTCTGTTCCCCTAATTATTTTCATTGCCCTTCTGTGTACCTTTTCCAATTCAGATGCATCTTTTTTGAGATGGATTGACCAGAACTGCATGCAGTATTCAAGCTGTGGGCGTAACGTGGATTTACATAGTGGCATGATGATGTTTTCTGTCTTCTTATCTATCCCTTTCCTAATGGTTCCCCACATTCTGTTCACTTTTTTGACGGCTGCTGCACATTCAGTGGATGTTTTCAGAGAACTGTCCACAATGACTCCAAGATCTATCTTGAGTGGTAACAACTAAATTAGACCCCATTGTTGTATATATGTAGTTAGGATTATGTTTTCCAATGTGCATTACTTTGCAACCTTCAATATTGAATTTCATTGCCACTTGGTTGCCCAGCCACTCAGTTTTTTGAGAACTTTTTGTAACATTCTGCTAGTGTTTTTGGTATTTTTGATGCATCTAGGAACAAAGAATGTAGGCCATACTTACAGGATGGGTGACTCTGTCCTGGGAAGCATTGATTCTGAAAAAGATTTGGGGGCTCATGGTGGATAATCAGCTGAACATGAGCTCCCACTGTGTTGCTGTGCCCAGAAGAGCTAATATCCTTGGATGTACATATAAACACTGAAAACTCAAGTAGGAGCAGGGAGATTATTTTACCTCTGTTTTGCACTAGTGCAACTACTGCTACAATACTGTGTCCAGTTCTGTTGTCTACTGTTCAAAAAGGCTGTTGATAAATTGGAGAGTGTTCTGAGAAGAGCAACAAGAATGATTAAAGCAGGGATTCCCAAACTTTTTGCTGGTGTAACCCCATTTTAATTACCGTATATACTCTATCATAAGCCGGTTCATTTATAAGCCAACCCCTCCCAAGATGGATAAATAAAAATGGAAAATTTTTATGACCCGTTCATAAGCCGACCCTATAATTCAGGGGTCAGCAAACTTTGGCTCCCGGGCCATCAGGATAAGCCACTGCTGGGCCGAGATGGTTTGTTTACCTTGAGCATCTGCAGGCACAGAGGTAAACCTAAGTAAACAGTGTCCTGGCATGCCAGCTGCTTACACTGGGGGGCCGGGACAGCAACTGGTGGGGAAATTTTTTTGGGGGGGGGAGAAGCTGGGAGTCAGGGGAGTAACCCCTGTGACCACCTCCCACATGACCCCACCCCTAGCCCAGGACCCCAACACTCTCCCCATCCCATCCCTTCCCACCTTATCTGGGGAGGATGTCTCTGGCCTGGCTGGAGCTGCTCCGCGGTCGCAGCATGTTCCAACGGGCTGGGCCGTGCTCCGGCGAGCCGGGCAGCGTGGCCATAGCCTGCCCTCGGGGGCGAGAGGCATGGCTGCAGCCTGTCAGCCCCAGAGCTGCAGCTGCTTCAGAGGCTGGTGGGGGAGAGCAGCGTGGCCAGAAGCGGAGAGACTCTGGCCCTGCCTCTTCCCTTCTGGCTTGGCTGCCTGTCCTGCCCCTCCTTGCTCCCTCTGTTGGGGGGAGGGGCTGTGTCCCATCTCTCCTTCTCTATATCCATTCATAAGCTGACCCCCTTCTCTGGTGTTTCTCTTTTTTTACTAAAAAAATTCAGCTTATGAATGAGTATATATGGTATTTCTTCCTGGGACCCCAGACAGCATGGAAGATGCCATTTTGTAGAGCAAAATGTCCTCCATACAGCGTGACCTCTCACACACGTTCTGCACAGTAGAGATTGCCATAACCCTATTTGCTGATGGTGTGACTCCATTTGGGGTTGTGACCCACAGTTTGGGAACCACTGGATTTAAGGATTAGAAAACATGCATTATTGTAAGAGGCTGAAGTAACTCAATATATTATCTTAACAAAGAGAAGGTTAAGGGGTGACTTGATAAAGGCTTTAAGAATCGACATGGGAGAGCTGGCTGTATTTTAGAGAATCCTTATTGAGGTTCCAGGAACAAACCATCCCGATGTGTAGAAAGAATAGTAAATATGGCAGGCAACCAGTTTGGCTTAACAGTGAAATCCTTGGTGATCTTAAACACAAAAAAGAAGCTTGCAAGAAGTGGAAGATTGGACAAATGACCAAGGAGGAGTATAAAAATATTGCTCAGGTATGCAGGAGTGAAATCAGGAAGGCCAAATCACACTTGGGGTATGTCTACACTACGGGATTAATCCGAATTTATATAATTCGAATTTTGGAAACAGATTGTATAAAGTCGAATGTATGCGGCCACACTAAGCACATTAATTCAGCGGTGTGTATCCATGTACCGGGGCTAGCGTCGATTTCTGGAGTGTTGCACTGTGGGTAGCTATCCCATAGTTCCCGCAGTCTCCCCCACCCATTGGAATTCTGGGTTGAGATCCCAGTGCCTGATGGGGCAAAAAACATTGTCGCAGGTGGTTCTGGGTACAGCCTCACCCCTCCTTCCATGAAAGCAACGGAAGACAACCATTTCACGCCTTTTTTCCTGGGTGAACACTGCAGACTCCATATCACAGCAAGCATGGAGCCCGCTCAGCTCAAGACAGCAGTCATGAACATTGTAAACACCTCGCGCGTTCTCGTGCAGTTTATGCTGAGCCAGGACTAGAAAAACGAGGCGAGGAGGCGGCGGCGACGGCAGCGCAGTGACAAGTGTGATGAGGACATGGACATGGACACAGAATTCTCTCAAATCGCGGGCCCCGGTGCTTTGGCGATCATGTTGTTAATGGGGCAGGTTCTATCCGTGGAACGCCGATTCTGGGCCTGGGAAACAAGCACCGACTGGTGGGACTGCATAGTGTTGCAGGTGTGGGACGATTCCCAGTGGCTGCGAAACTTTCGCATGCCTAAGGGCACTTTCATGGAACTTTGTGACTTGCTGTCCCCTGCCCTGAAACGCCAGAATACCCAGATGAGAGCAGCCCTCACAGTTGAGAAGCGAGTGGTGATAGCCCTGTGGAAGCTTGCAACGCCAGACAGCTACCGGTCAGTCGGGAATCAATTTGGAGTGGGCAAATCTACTGTGGGGGCTGCTGTGATGCAAGTAGCCAAAGCAATCACTGAGGTGCTGCTATGAAAGGTAGTGACTCTGGGAAATGTGCAGGTCATAGTGGATGGCTTTGCTGCAATGGGATTCCCTAACTGTGGTGGGGCGATAGATGGAACCCATATCCCTATCTTGGCACTGGAGCACCAGGATACCCAGTACATAAACCGCAAGGGGTACTTTTCACTGGTGCTGCAAGCACTTGTGGATCACAAGGGACGTTTCACCAACATCAACTTGGGCTGGCCGGGAAGGGTTCATGATGCTCGCATCTTCAGGATCACTACTCTGTTTAAACGGCTGCAGCAAGGGACTTACTTCCCAGACCAGAAAATAACCGTTGGGAATGTTGAAATGCCAATAGTTATTCTTGGGGACCCAGCCTACCGCTTAATGCCATGGCTCATGAAGCCATACACAGGCAGCCTGGACAGGAGTCAGGAGCTGTTCAACTACAGGCTGAGCAAGTGCAGAATGGTGGTAGAATGTGCATTTGGCCGTTTAAAAGGTCGCTGGCAATCGTTACTGACTCGGTCAGACCTCAGCCAAACCAATATCCCCATTGTTATTTCTGCTTGCTGTGTGCTCCACGATCTTTGTGAAAGTAAGGGGGAGACCTTTATGGCGGGGTGGGAGGCTGAGGCAAATTGCCTGGCTGCTGATTACATGCAGCCAGACACCAGGGTGATTAGAAGAGCACACCAGGAAGTGTGGCGCATCAGAGAAGCTTTGAAAACCAGTTTCATGACTGGCCAGGCTACGGTGTGAAATTTCTGTTTGTTTCTCCTTCATGAAAACCCACCCCCTTTATTGACTCATTCTCTGTAAGGAACCCACCCTCCCCCTTCCCCCAGCTTGCTTTCAAAGGAAATAAAGTCACTATCGTTTAAAAATCATTTATTCTTTATTAATTGATTATAAAAAGAGGGAGAGAACCCGGGTGGGGTTTGGGAGGAGGATCGGTGGGAAGGAAAAGGCCACTAAAAAAAGGTTAAAAAAATGACAGCCTTTTGCTTGGGCTGTCCAGTGGGGTGGAATGGGAGGGTGTACGGAGCCGCCCCCTCCGCGTTCTTACACGTCTGGGTGAGGAGGCTATGGAACATGGTGAGGTGTGTGGGGGGGGTTATACAGGGGCTGTAGCGGCACTCTGTTATCCTGCTGCCGTTCCTGAAGCTCCACCAGACGCCGGAGCATGTCTGTTTGCTCACGCAGCAGCCCCAGTGTTGCATCCTGCCTCTTCTGATCTTCCTGCTGCCACCTCTCATCTCGAGCGTCCCTCCTGTCCTCACATTGGTCCCTCCTGTCCTCACGTTCACTGGCTTCTTTCCTATACTTTGAAACCGTGTCTTTCCACTCATTCAGATGAGCTCTTTCACTGCGGGTGGATTCCATTATTTCTGCGAACATCTCGTCTCGCGTCTTCTTTTTCTGACGCCTTATCTGAGAGAGCCTTCGGGACGGAGGAGGGAGGCTTGAAGAATTTGCAGCTGCTGGAGGGAGGGAAAAAAGGAGAGAATTTTTTAAAAAGATACATTTTGCAGAACAATGCTTATACTCTTTCACAGTGACCAACACTATTCACATTACATAACACGTGATTTCTGTGCAAGGTCGCATTTTGCCTCTTAATATTGAGTGCTTGTGGCTTTGCTGCTAGAGATCACAGACGCAGGTCCGGGCAACAGAATTCGGCTTGCATGCGGCCATGGTAAGCCATTATGTTTCGGCTTCTGCGCCCTCCTTTTCCATATACCAAGC
Organism: Trachemys scripta elegans; assembly: GCF_013100865.1. Taxonomy (NCBI): domain Eukaryota; kingdom Metazoa; phylum Chordata; order Testudines; family Emydidae; genus Trachemys; species Trachemys scripta. The sequence goes on from NC_048302.1 coordinate 140,246,737, forward strand.
AAAGCCCGTTGAGTGCTGCGGTTTTCCTGTTAACCTTCAGCAGCAGAAAACAAACTAACCCCCCCCCCATCCAATTCTCTGGATGATCGCTTTATCCCTCCCCCCACCGCGTAGCTGGTATCAGGGAAGATCCCTGCTAGCCAAACGCGAAAAGCTCTGGGCCAATTCCCCTCCCCCCCGTGAATGCATCCCAAGTCCTCAGGGCAAAGTAATCATTAAAAAACGCTTGCTTTTAAAACAAGTTTTATATTTTAAAAGGTAAACTCATCTGAGGTCCCTTTCATGAGGTTGTGTTCTTGGATACTGGCTTGGGAGGGTTGGAAGGGTACTTCAGTCAGGCTGAGAAAAAGATCCTGGCTGTTGGGGAGAACAGAGTGCTGGGTGCTCTCTGCAAGCTCGTCGTCCTCCTCCTCCTCCTCCTCCTTCCCCGTCCGCAGAATCCTCAGGTGTAGCTGATGAGATTATCCACGGTCAGAGGTGCGGTAGTGGTGGCGGCCCCCCCTAGAACTGCATGCAGCTCGGCGTAGAAGCGGCATGTCCGCGGCTCTGACCCAGAGCGACCGTTTGCCTCCTTTGTTTTTTGATAAGCTTTTCTGAGCTCCTTGACTTTCACGCGGCACTGATCTGAGTCCCTATTGTGGCCTCTCTCCATCATGCCCTTGGAGATTTTTTCAAAAGTTTTGGCATTTCGTCTTTTCGAACGAAGTTCTGCTAGCACTGAATCTTCTCCCCATATAGCGATCAGATCCAGTACCTCCTGTACGGTCCATGCTGGTGCTCTTTTTCGATTATCGGTCTGCATGGTTACCTGTGCTGATGAGCTATCTGTGGTCACCTGTGCTCTCCACGCTGGGCAAACAGGAAATAAAATTCAAATGTTCATGGGGCTTTTCCTTTGTACCTGGCCAGTGCATCCGAGTTCAGATCGCTGTCCAGAGCGGTCACAATGGTGCACTGTGGGATAGCTCCTGGAGGCCAATACCATCGAATTGCGGCCACACTAACCCTTATTCGAAATGACAATATCGATTTTGGCACTACTCCGCTCATCGGGGTGGAGTACAGAAATCTATTTTAAGAGCCCTTTATTTCGAAATAAATGGCTTCGTTGTGTGGATGGGTGCAGGGTTAATTCGATTTAACGCTGCTAAATCCGAATTAAAGTCATAGTGTAGACCAGCCCTTGGAGTTGCAGATAGCAAGAGATGTTAAGAGTAACAAGAAGGGTTTCTTCAGGTGTGTTAGCAACAAGAAGAAAGTCAAGGAAAGTGTGGGCCCCTTACTGAATGAGGGAGGCAACCTAGTGACAGAGGATATGGAAAAAGCTAATGTACTCAATGCTTTTTTTGCCTCTGTCTTCACGAACAAGGTCACCTCCCAGGCTGCTGCACTGGGCAGCACAGCATGGGGAGGAGGTGACCAGCCCTCTATGGAGAAAGAAGTGGTTCAGGACTATTTTTAGAAAAGCTGGACGAGCACAAGTCCGTGGGGCCGGATGTGATTGTAGAGCCATTATCTTTGAAAACTCATGGCAATCAGGAGACGTCCCGGATGACTGGAAAAAGGCTAATGTAGTGCCCATCTTTAAAAAAGGGAAGGATGAGGATCCAGGGAACTACAGGCCAGTCAGCCTCACCTCAGTCCCTGGAAAAATCATGGAGCAGGTCCTCAAGGAATCAATTCTGAAGCACTTAGAGGAGAGGAAAGTGATCAGGAACAGTCAGCATGGATTCACCAAGGACAAGTCATGCCTGACTAACCTAATTGCCTTTTATGACGAGATAACTGGCTCTGTGGATGAGGGGAAAGCAGTGGCTGTTATTCCTTGACTTTAGCAAAGCTTTTGTTATGGTCTCCCACAGTATTCTTGCCAGCAAGTTAAAGAAGTATGGGCTGGATGAATGGACTATAAGGTGGATAGAAAGCTGGCTGGATTGTTGGTCTCAACGGGTAGTGATCAATGGCTCCATGTCTAGTTGGCAGCCGGTATCAAGCGGAGTGCTCCAAGGGTCAGCCCTGGGGCCAGTTTTGTTCAATATCTTCATTAATGATCTGGAGGATGGCGTGGATTGCACCCTCAGCAAGCTTGCAGATGACACTAAACTGGTAGGAGTGGTAGATACGCTGGAGGGTAGGGATAGGATACAGAGGGACCTAGACAAATTAGAGGATTGGGCCAAAAGAAATCTGAGGAGGTTCAACAAGGACAGGTGCAGAGTCCTGCACTTAGGGTGGAAGAATCCCATGCACTGCTACAGATTAGGGACTGAAGGGCTAGGCAGCAGTTCTGCAGAAAAGGACCTAGGGGTTACAGTGGACGAGAAGCTGGATATGAGTCAACAGTGTGCTCTTGTTGTCAAGAAGGCTAACGGCATTTTGGACTGTATAAGTAGGGGCATTGCCAGCAGATCGAGGGACGTGATCATTCCCCTCTATTTGACATTGGTGAGGCCTCATCTGGAGTACTGTGTCCAGTTTTGGGCCCCACACTACAAGAAGGATGTGGAAAAGTTGGAAAGAGTCCAGCGGAGGGCAACAAAAATGATTAGGGGGCTGGAACACGTGACTTATGAGGAGAGGCTGAGGGAACTGGGATTGTTTCATCTGCAGAAGACAAGAATGAGGGGGGATTTGATAGCTGCTTTCAACTACCTGAAAGAGGGTTCCAAAGAGGATGGATCTAGACTGTTCTCAGTGGTACCAGATGACAGAACAAGGAGTAATGGTCTCAAGTTGCAGTGGGGGAGGTTTTAGGTTGGATATTAGGAAAAACTTTTTCACTAGGAGGGTGGTGAAGTACTGGAATGGGTTACCTGGGGAGGTGGTGGAATCTCCTTCCTTAGATGTTTTTAAGGTCAGGCTTGCCAAATCCCTGGTTGGGATGATTTAGTTGGGGATTGGTCCTGCTTTGAGCAGGGGGTTGGACTAGATGACCTCCTGAGGTCCCTTCCAACCCTGATATTCTATGCTTCTATGTAACAAATATTTAATAATGGGGTCTTCAGTTTAGCAGAGAAAGTTATATCATGATCCAATGGATGGGAGCTGAAGCTAGACAAATTCAGACTGGAAATAAGGTGTAAAATTTGGACTAGGGGTAATTAGCCATTGGAATAATTACCAAGGGTCATGCTGGATTCTCCATTACTGACCGTTTGTAAACCAAGACAGGATGTTTTTTTAAAAGTTCTGCTCTAGATGTTATTTGGGGGAAGGTCTCTGGTCTGGGTTACACAGGAGGCCAGACTAGATGATCCTAATGATCCCTTATGGCTTTGGAATCTATGAATTTGTGGTAGGGAAATGGGAATGTTCACTTTTCTCTGATGCTCCCCAGAGTCCTGGATGAAGGGACCCCCAGGCTATCATAACTACAGAGTTCTCTTCCTCTCGAGCTGCTCTGGCCATATCCCTTCTCTCTGTATACCCGTTCACTGGCTTTTCCCATTGTCCACTCTGTCAGGTCTCTGCATAATGCAGCCTGAGCCTGAGTCTCTCCTCTCCCTCCCACCTGTCTACTTCAGCCTGTGGTGTTGGAAAAAGCAGGATGATAAACTCTAAAGATGATAGAGGATGTTAAATAGAATGCCCAGATAAGTTGCAAGAAATGACTGGCACGCCAAGGCACCAAGATGGCCTCCTACACACCTTGGTATCTTTACCTCCATGACACCAGGGCTCTAAGGTTAGAGAAGCTCCTCTACAAACCTCACCAGTACAGTGCTCACCATCTTGGCAATGCCAGACCCTGGTAGCAAGTCAGTCTTCTGGATACCATAGCCCTCCAGCGCCCTCCAGATTTCTGTCCTTGGAGAATCTGTTTGTACTGAGGAACAGGAGTCTGCATTGCTACGGTTCTTTAACAGGGGCTCGTCCCCAGGGCCACTCAGACAGATTGAATCCCAGTTGGATCTCCAGCCTTGGTGCTGGCAACTATGTCTGAGGCTTCCCCTTCAGCCCAGGGGACGAGTCTTCTTCAGATTCTGAGATGTTGGTACAGGGATCTTTTTTGATACCTGACCACCAATCCAGTTGTCATGGACTCACAGGTCGTGCCCACTCTTGGCCTCGTACGGTCCCTGGGGGGAACCCCCCCGTCAATGTGACAGTGCTTCTCGGGGGTCCAATCTCTTGGGGGTTAAGCCCCCTCTGCCTCCTGGAACCGCACCTCTCTGAGCCTTAACACGTCTGTCTCTCGCCGTGGGCCCCCTCAGGGAGTCCCCTCACTCTGGACCCCCGGGGCCTCCATTCCCAGAGGGACTAATGCAACCCTCGTCTCTAGACCAGAGCGACTCTCAGCCAGTATAAAACAGGAGGGTTTATTGAGTGTCTGAACACAGCATAAGAAACTCTCTGGGTCCTCAGGCCTGGCCTCCCTCAGCACAGCACATCTTAAGTCTCCCCTGCATCCAGGTGGGCTCTGCCTGCTCTCTCCAGTCCAGAGACCCTGCGCTTTCCAGCTTGGCATCCCAGCGCCAACAGCTCCTCTCCTGTCCTTTGTCTTCCATCCCAGGTAAACAGGTCTCTGGGGCCCTCTCGCTTCCATCCTTTATTCCCCTTTGGCTGAAACTGGTTGGTCAGGTCACCAAGGTCGTCTCTCCTCCGCACTTTATCCTCCCACTGGCCAGAACCAGCTGAAGGCCAAGCTGGGGTGGGCCTCTTAGTCACCAGTTGTTAAGATTCCCCATCTCCAGGCCATTGTCCTGGCCACTAGGCAAGGTCACACCTGGTTCTCTGCAACAACAAACCCTCTCCCATCACCTTGTTAAACTTGCAGCACACAGGAAACTGAGGCGCGCACACGCTATTCATGTAAAACGCTACAAAAATCCCCAACTTCGTCACACCACTATTCTCTTTTGGACCCCACCAGGTGTCCTCAAGCCAGGGGTTGTGACTGTCTGTGGGGTCCTCTATCCACCCACTCGGTGGGGTTACTGCAATCCCTGGTCACCTCAGTGAACAATTTGATAGGGTTCCAACCAGAAAGAGACCCTCCCGTACCTTATGCCTCCTCAGTACCAGGAGACACCCAGGAGCAGCAGGGCCCCCAGATGGAGGGAAACTCGCTCCCTCTTCATTCCTGGATGAGACAGTAATGCTTCCACCACCACCGCCTTATGCCAATGACTTTCAGGCCTTCCACCTCCTCATGAAACTCCTGGCAGAATCCCTCCAGATCCTATTAGAGGAAGTCCAGGAGTCTCAATGCTCCTTGGACATTTTAAATATGACCCCTCAAGAAAAAATTACCCTTGCAGTAAATGATGCTCTGTTATTGCCTGCTTGCACAGTCTGGCAAACACCTGCCCCTATCCAGCTTGCCCATAAGGGGGCAGATAAAAAGTACTATGTTCTGGCTAAGGGAACAGTGCGTTTATTGTCTCACTCCCAGTTCCCTGATGGTGGATGCGGCTAAAACAAATACAAGGAAGTTCTTCTTCACGCAGCGCACAGTCAACTTGTGGAACTCCTTACCTGAGGAGGTTGTGAAGGCTAAGACTATAACAGTGTTTAAAAGAGAACTGGATAAATTCATGGTGGTTAAGTCCATTAATGGCTATTAGCCAGGATGGGTAAGGAATGGTGTCCCTAGCCTCTGTTTGTCAGAGGATGGAGATGGATGGCAGGAGAGAGATCATTTGATCATTGCCTGTTAGGTCCACTCCCTCTGGGGCACCTGGCATTGGCCACTGTCGGTAGACAGGATACTGGGCTAGATGGACCTTTGGTCCAGGGCCGGCTCCAGGGTTTTGGCCGCCCCAAGCAGCCAAACAACAAACAAGCAAACAAAAAAAAGCCGCAATCGTGATCTGCGGCGGCAATTCGGTGGCAGGTCGTTCGCTCCGAGCAGGAGTGAGGGACCGTCCGCCGAATTGCCACCAAACAGCAGGACATGCCGCCCCTCTCCGAAGTGGCCGCCCCAAGCACCTGCTTGGTAAGCTGGTGCCTGGAGCCGGCCCTGCTTTGGTCTGACCTGGTACAGCTGTTCTTATGTTCTAATGAAAGGAAAAGACAGGCCCATTCCAGACCCTCTCCTTATGATAAGAAGTCCAAATGTTTAGACCCTCCTGGCTAGGAAAAGCTACTTCTCAGCAGCGCTTCAATTTTGTGTGGCAAACTACCAAGCCATGTTGGTGAAACAGGACTTCAACACATATTCCAAGTTCACTCATTGTATTGAACATCTGCCACTGGTCCAGAATGAACCATTTCAGGTCCTTATTTCAGAGGGTCAGTTGGTAGCCAAAATCTCCCTCCAAGCTGCCCTAGATGCCCTAGATACAGTTTCTAGAGCCCTAGCCACCACCGTGGTTATGCAAACAGCATCCTGGCTCCAGTCTTCCAGTTGAAGGTCTTCTCTTTGAAGCATGTGAGCACTTCAGCTCTGACATGGACGCCTCCCTCCACACTCTGAAGGACTCGGGAGCTACCTGATGGTCTCTGGGAATTTGTTTCTGAAACAAAGAGACAGTTTGCTATAGTATCTGAGAGCTACTAATCTAAGCCATTCCAGTACAACCAACATTCGGCTTTTCCCAGACCTTTGGACTTTCAGATAAGGAGATCTAGACCTCAGAAAAGGGGATCAGTGCTTTCTACAGCACATCATCTATGCCTTCCTCTAAGAAATAGTTTTGATATTGCTGAGGGTCTCAAGCAACCTACCTTCCCATGTCCTGTGATAAACGATCCATCCAACTGCCATTTGGAGATCAGCTATTCCACTTCCTGCCTGCCTGGGAACAAATTAACCCAGACAGATTTTGGAGATGATCAACGTGATCAAATCTGCAGATGAGACAAAGTTAGGGAGGGTTGCCAACACCCTGAAAAACAGAACTAAAATTCAAAGGGATCTTGATAAACTGGAATACTGGGCTGGAGGCAAAAAAATGAAATTCAACAAAGACAAATGTGTAAGGTGCTACACTTAGAGAAGCAAAACCAAGTGCACAAATACATAATGGGGGATAACTGGCTTGGCAGCAGCACTGCTGAGAAGGATCTGGGAGTTGTGGTGGATCACAACCTCAATGTGAGTCAACAATGCAATGCTGTTGCAAAAAAAGCAAATGCAATTTTAGGTTCTATTAACAGAGGCATAGAATGCAAGTCACAGGAGGTGATCATACTACTATATTTGGCTCTGGTTAGGCCTCAGCTGGAGTACTGTGTCCAGTTTTGGTTACCAGTGTATAAAAAGGATGTAGATAAACTGGAAAGGATCCAGAGGCAAGTGACAAAGATGATCAAAGGAACAGACTGCCTAGGGAGGTCGTGGAAGCTCCTTCACTGGAGGTTTTCAAAAACAGGCTAGAGAGCCATCTGCCTTGGATGGGTCAGACACAACAAATCCTGCATCTCAGCAGTGGGTTAGACTAGATGACCCTAGCGGTCCCTTCTAGCCCTATGGTTCTATGATATGTTGATCAGTCTAATTAACACAATTAGCAATATCACAACATTACAAACCAACAAAATAGACTGAGCTAATACAAAGCGTCCAGCACTATAATATGGATACTTACCCATTATGGGGCTCCCTCACAAAGGAGGATGTAAGATGACCCAGAAGTGGTCCTTTGGCCTGGCAGGTTCCAGGAAATCTCCCTGGAGTGTACTGGCCAAGTGCCACCTTTTATCATAGATTAGCTAACGCCCATCATACCTACTGCATATTTAGTAGGGGTTCCAGCGCTTTTTCCTTCTTTGTATTTCTTCATCCTACTAATGATGGGGTGCCCTTCTTCCATAGGTCACTAAATCCACTACCCCAAACTTATTACCGTATATGTCAGTTAGTAACTATAGAGACCAGGTCAGTGAAGTAATATTTTTTTATTGGACCAACTTCTGTTGGTGAGACAGACAAGCTTTTAGAGAAGAGCTGTGTGTGGCTTGAAAGCTTCTCTCACTAACAGAAGTTGGTCCAATAAAACATGTTGCCTCAGCCACCTCTTGTCTCTCTAATATCCTAGGACTGACCTGTCTACAGTTAGTTACTATGTGATATCAGCAGATGTTACTAACTTGATGCAGTCCTCTGAGCTGTCTTGGACTTGCCTCCTCTGCACCCACCTACTCACTGAGTTACTAATTGGGAGTCTCCCATGGTGGAGCACCCATAAGGATGTATACTCAAAGGAGAGGTTACTTACCTTACAGTAATTTGAGTTCTTCAAGATGTTTTGTCCCTCTGGGTGCGCCACCTCCCTCCCTCCTTCCCCTTGGAAGCTCAGTTCCTTCTCGACTGTGAAGCAGAGTAGTGGCACCTCCTTATATACCCTCGTTTGGAAGCATGAGGTGCTGCTCTGTGCAGCTGCGGGCCTGCAGACACTGCTTTGCTTTCTCCAGTTGAGAGCGCGCACTCGCTACGGCGGAGTGCCTATAAGGACAAAAACACCTCAAAGAACTCAAGGTACCATAGGGTAAGTAACCTCTTCTTCAGTGCTTAAGGCCAACATTTGGGCATGACTGATGTCCACAAAACCACCGCTCAGCTGCCGCCTGACTCTGTAGGTGCCTGAAGTCACTAGGCGCCGGAGTTTCCACCAGTGAAGTCCCAGAGGCACTTAAATTTCTGTCAATGGGCAAGTCCTTATGCTTCCAAGCTACTAGGTGCCTCCCTCACATGGAAGCCCAGTGGAATTCACAAACAAGGCATTCCCCCATCTAGCTCATCTGTGGGGCCTGATCCTGGTAGCCATTCTCTGAGCACACCTAACTGACACAAAGACTGTGGTGGTGCTGGTCCTCCTCTCTTCTCCCTCTCCCACCCAGCTATGAGATATTCTGGGGTGGGTCTCTTTCTCCTGTTGAAGCTGTCCCAGTTTGTTTGAAATACCATCAGTCGCCCAATAAATATTTAAGTATGTCTACACAGCAAAGAAAAACCTGCGGCTGGCCCATGCCAGCTGACTCGGGCTTGTGGGGCTGTTTCATGGCTGTGTAGACTTCTGGGCTTGGGCTACAGCCTGACCTCTGCGACTCTCCCACTTCTCAGGGTCCTAGAGGAGCCCAGACATCTACACAGCAGTGGAACAGCCCCACAGCCCAAGCCTGCAAGCCTGAGTCAGCTGATACAGGCCAGCTACAGGTGTCTAGTTGCTGTGTAGACATACCCTGAGAGAACGAGAATGACACTCTAGCCCAGTGGTTCGGACCCTCTCCTGGGAGGTGGGAGACGTGGGTTCAAGTCCCTGCTCTGAAGGAGGCAGAATGGATGTTTGAATCTGGTTCTCCCCCATTCCAGGGGAATGCTCCAACTACTGGGCTTTTAAGCATAAGGGGTGGGGGGCTGTTATAACTATAAAGGGAAGGGTAACAGCCCTCCTGTGTACAATACTATAAAATCCCTCCTGGCCAGAGACACCAAAATCCTTTTACCTGTAAAGGGTTAAGAAGCTCAGGTAACCTGGCTGACACCTGTCCCAAAGGACCAATAAGGGGACAAAATACTTTCAAATCTTGGTGGGGGGAAGGCTTTTGTTCATGCTCTTTGTTTTGGGGGTTGTTCGCTCTTGGGACTAAGAGGGACCAGACAGCAATTCATGCTCTCCAAATCTTTCTGAACAAGTCTCTCATATTTCAAACTTGTAAGTAACAGCCAGGCAAGGCGTATTAGTTTTATTTTTGTTTTCTCAACTTGTTTGCTAGAAGGTTTACCTCTGTTTGCTGTAACTTTGAACCTAAGGCTAGAGGGGATTCCTCTGGGCTCTTTGAATCTGATTACCCTGTAAAGTTATTTTCCATCCTGATTTTACAGAGATGATTTTTACCTTTCTTTCTTTAATTAAAAGCCTTCTTTTTAAGAACCTGATTGATTTTCCCTTGTTTTAAGATCCAAGGGGGTTGGATCTGGACTCACCAGGAATTGGTGGGGGGGGGGGAGGGAAGAAGGGGGAATGGTTAATTTCTCCTTGTTTTAAGATCCAAGGGTTTGGATCGGTGTTCACCAGGAAATTGATGGAGAAGTCTCACAAGGCTACCCAGGAAAGGGTTATAGTACTTGGGAGGGAGATATTCTGGGGGGGAGGTAGACAGAGTTTCCCAAGTTTCAGAGTAGCAGCCGTGTTAGTCTGTATCCGCAAAAAGAACAGGAGTACTTGTGGCACCTTAGAGACTAACAAATTTTTAGAGCATAAGCTTTGTGGGCTACAGTGGCAGCAAAGCAGATCTAAGCTAGTAGTTAAGCTTAGAGGTTCTCATGCAGGTCCCCACATCTGTACCCTAGAGTTCAGAGTGGGGAAGGAACCTTGCCAGGGGCACCACCACCTCCTGGCTGAGGTGCCTAGCTCAAGGGGAGGGTTCACTGTTGTGAATCCTGAGTGGAGGGAGGCACCTTACCTACCATTGAGAGACTGGGCTTAGGCATTGTCCTTGGCATTTCACTCCTGGCCAGCTGAGGCATCTCCCCACTGAGCCTGCCGGTTTCTGTTAACCTATCTTTTAGAAGCCTGACTCTCCCCATGCATTGTGTACGGAGCCTTGGTGCGAAGCTGGGGGTTGTGAATTCCAGTGGGTGACAGGGCACCTAAAGGTAGGGGCCTAGGCTCCTCTTGTGAATCTCAAAGAATATAGGCCCTCCCTACAGAATGGGCAATGGTATCTTGGGAAGCCATGTCATGGAGAAGAATTAGGGGTCATAGCAGACAAGCAGTGGAACATGAGCTCCCCTGTGATCCTCTGGCCAAAAGGGCTAATGTGATCCCAGGATGTCTAAACAGGGAGGAGTGAGGAAGAGATTTTACTTCTGTGTAAGGTATTGGTGAGACCGATACTAGAGCACTGCATCCAGTTCTGGTGTTCATGGTTTTTAAAGGATTATGAAGGATGCAGAAAGGATTCACACAGCTTATTTGAGCGCTGGAAAAGATGCCTTGTGGTGAGAGACTTAAAGAGCTCAATCCATTTTGTTTGTCAGAAAGAAAATGGAGAGGTGACTTATTACAGTATATGAGGCCTGTCACACGGCACAAAAGGGCTCTTTAATCTTGTGGGGAGAGGCAGAACAAGAACCAGTGCCTGGAGCTGAAACCAGACACGTTCAAGGGATCACATTTGAGACACTAGTTTTTAGCAGTGAGGTTAATTAACCACAGGAACAAACTCCCAAGGGAAGTGATGGATTCTCCATCTCTTGAAGTCTTCACACCACAACCGGATCCCTTTCTGGAAGGAGCCTTAGTTAAACACAAGTTATTGGTTTTGTACAGGGGTGATTGGGAGAAATTCTATTGCCTGTGTATACTTGAGGTCAAACTAAATGATTGGATGGTCCCTTCTGGCCTTAAACTTTCTGAATCTCTGCTTGCCCATCCCTGGGCACAGTGGAACTCATCCGTAATGCTACTCAGTTAGAACATTGATCCACTCGATACCTGCGGGAGTTGGCACCAGCTCTTCTGCTCCTACTTCCCTCTGTGCCCATCCCTGTGCCTTTGGTACAAGCTGTTTGTATATCTCTGAAATCCTTGCTCCCTGCTTGGCCAGGGTGGAGGAGCTGCGGGAAGCTGCTGCCTGGCCAGCACTTTCCTTCAAAATCATGAACACAGGCTCCTTTGTGGGCAATGCAGAGCCCTGCACAAAGCTACTGTTTGTTGGGGAGCAACAACATTAAAACCACAATTGTTCTCAGTGAGATTCTTTGGACCTTTCCATATCTGCACCCCCACATCCCTGCCTCCTGCTGCAACAAAGGAGTCAATGTCCTGGCCCCCATCACCTCCACCCTCCAAGCTGAGGAGTCACCTGTGGAGGAGCTTAGATCCTCCTGAAGTGTAGGTTGATTCACTGGAAAATGGGAACATCCAAAGCCACGGTAGGGAAAGTAAAAACTGGAAGGGCTAAGGCTGTCCCTCTCCTGCTTCAAGGCAGGATCCACTCCCTAACAGCTATCCTCCATGGGAGAAGCTTTCCCGAGGTGCAGGTTATTTTGCCCTTTCATCGGAAGTGGCTGGGCCTGACCACCCGAGACAGGAGACTGGGTGTGCTAGTCCTCTGCACTGATCCAGCCTGGCTGTGCTTGGTCCTGCAAAAACCAACACAAAATAGTGTGATCTCAGCCAGCTGGTGTCTGCATAGCCCGTGTCACTGGGACTTGCTCTTGTGCTGTTCAGTCAGGCCTGCTCTACATGATACAGTTAGGTCAATGTAAGGCAGCTTATGGTGACCTAATGATGTCAGTGTACACACTACAGCTGTGCTCCCACTACAGCTGTGCTCCCACTGATGTAACTGCTACACTGAGGACATAACTCCACCTCCATGAGAGGCATAGGGCTTATGTTGGTGTCCTTAGGGCGACGCAGTGTCTGTGTAACTTACATTGGCTGTTGGCTGTCTTGTTAATTTCACGGCGCCAAGAAAATCAGGCAGCTAGAGCCCGGCTGCCCCCAGCTCCCTAGTCCCAGCTGGGCTTTTGCCCGGAGGCTCCCCATTCTGGAAGCTGTAGTCTGACATGCGTCTGATGAAGTGGACATTCACCCACGAAAGCTTATGCTCCAATACGTCTCTGTCTATAAGTGCCACAGGACTCTCTGTTGCTTTTTAGGGCTGTAGTGTAGACATGTCCTCAGTGTCCAACCTCTCTGAATGGCAGGGAATCCTCACGGGCTGGTGAAGATGGGGTGTTCCTTGCCATTTCTTACCTCTAAATAATTTTATGAAGAGATTGAGTTGGGGAGGGGAGAGGCAGTGGTAGTATTCTGCCAAGTGCTATGCACTTGACTCCACCCTCAGTGGGGATCAGATGCCCTGCTGAGTCCTACTGGACTCTGCTTGGCACTATCTTGACTGGGGAAAAAGTAAGTGGTGGTATCTTTCCAGGAACACCCATTCATGGCATAAAAATGAGAAACGACTTGGAGAAGACTGTGCAGATGGTTATAAACTGATTCTCTCTCTCTTCCTTCCATAGTGTGATTAGCAGTGGCAGTCACAATATGGGCACTTAGATACCCAGTGACGATTCCTTGAGTGATACCTCACTGAGATGAATGGGGTAGTCCACATAGGGCTAGAGACTTGCTTTAAAAACAAAAACAAAAAAAACAGAGCGCAGAGTTTCTGGAGCACAGTGATGGCAGATTGGGAGCGCTGATGTGATGTACTGCCAAGTGACACTGTCCTCCTCTGGATTCAAGCCCTCACAATGATGGCCTCTTGATTAATAGATTTTAATGCCCCTGGAGATGGGCGGGTGGGGAGGTGGGACACCATTATGATGATCTAGTCTGACCTCGTTACTAACACAGGCTAGAGAATTTCATCAAGTGATTCTTGCATCAAGCCCAGAATTTTTGTTTGACCAATAGCATTTTTTAGGGAGAGACACCTTGAGTTAAACTACAGTGTGACAGGTTGGAACCCCCCTTCTAGGATGCCACCTGATGTACTGGGATTTCATTGAGCCTCTCCTGCTTAAGCAGCCTGGGTTCCCTCTCCCTGCTGTGCTGAACTAGGCTCTCCAGCCTCTTGCAGCGCACACACAGGTAGGGCCACACCCCGCTGCAGAGACAGACGGAAGTCAGCTCTGTGTGAGGGGACTCTCCCAGCACTCACGTGCAGACCCCTTTTGGGAGATAAACCCAAAATAATACTGTCTTGCACTGTATAGAAATATCTGTACAGGGCAAGCTCATAAAATTCACCCTCTTCCTCAATGTGAAGAGAGAGATGCACGACTTCTTGCCCCCCAGTTAGAAATTACAAACTGGGTTTTATTATAAACAAGAAATACCTTTATTAAGTACAAAAGGTGAATTTTAAGAGGTTCAAGGGATAGCAAACAGAACAAAGCAGATTGCCTTAGTAAATAAACAAAAGCTGCAGACTGAGTTTAACATACTAGATAGGTAGGATACAAATTAACAAATTCTCACCCTGAGTGATAAACAGGCTGACAGATTCTTAAGGCCCAAGTTGACTTGGCTTTCCCATGTTTTCTTACACAGGCTAAATATCTTAGCCTGGGACCATCACTTCTCACAGTTCAGTCTTTGTTCCTCAGGTGATTTCAGGTGTGTTGTTGTAGGTAGAGTGAGGCCACTCATGTTGTTATTGTCCCTATTTTATATCTTTCCCCCCTACCCCCCACCTGCTGGAAAGCTTTTTTACTGTGATCTGGGTCAAACAGTTCCCATTGTGTAGCGCTATCTCTGAGAGGTTTCTAGTGCAGACAGTTCCTGGGATAATTCTTATACTCGTGTACATTTCTTCAATAAACCACTAACATTGTTTGGCCTCATCCAATATAGCACATTTGAAATGCAGAGACATGGTCAATATTCCCAGCTTCAGATACAAAAATGATTACATGCGTATAAACTGGATAAACACATTCTGTAAATTATAACTTTTCCAATGATATCTTACAAGACCCATCTTGCATAAAGTATATCTTAGTTATACCATATTCATCTCATAACCATATTTCCGTAAAGAACATGGGGTGTAATGTCACACCTCTCCCTGCGGAAGCAGTATACCTAAAATCCCTTTTTGGCTTTGGTTATACAACCTTCAGGTGACAGAAAATCCAGTGTCCCCAGATAAGTTGTTCCAATGGTTAATTATCCTCACTGTTGAAAATTACACCTTATTTCTAGTCTGAATTTGTCTAGATTCAGCTTCCAGCCGTTGATTGGATATTATTCTGCTTTTATCTACTAGTTTTAAAAAGCAGTTTACCATCAGAAATCTTCTCCCCATGTAGGTGCTTGTAGACAGTGATCAGATCTCCTCTTAGCCCTGTTTATTAAGCTAAACAGATTGAGCTTCTTCAATCTCTCACTATAAGGCAGGTTTTTCAGATTTTGAATCATTCTTGTAGCTCTCCTTTTCAGTTGTCAACTGCCTTTTCAGGAACCAGAACTGTAACCAGTAATAGTCTCACTAATGCTGTATATATGGGTAAGATCACCTCCCAGCTCCTACTCGATATTCCTCTGTTCATACAGCCAAGAATCATATTTGCTCACTGAGGCACCACATGACATGGGGAGCTCATGTTCAGCTGATTTCCATCATAACCCACAAGGTCTTTTCAGAGTCACTGATTCCCAAAATACGGTTCTCCACCTATATGTGTGAGAAGCATTCCTTGGGAGAGTGCCGGTGGATTGCACTTTCCTCTGGCCCCCTTTCCTGCTCATTCTGGGCACTGATTTCATGCAAAAATAATCAGTTTAGGCTTTCAGCTGCATAAAAGTAAAGTTCCCAGATCTGATGGCACTTGGTAAACTCAGGTTACAAAGCAGTTTCCATTATGAGCCTATTTCTATACGCTCCTCGCTTGCCAATCGAATTTCCGTCATCAGCGGGACCAGGCTTACTGCATTAGTGCTCTTTGGGCTTCATTCCCTTGAGGGTTTTGATCTTTTCCAGCACCAGCAATAAACTCTGCTTGTCTCAACCCTCTCTGTTCTGAGGCCAGTCCCTCTCTGGCTGTAGTGAGGGGCCAAGCACTCAGTGAAGATCTCTGAGACCTTGGCATTATACCTTCCCTCAGCCTCTCTAGCCCTTTCTGGTTTTTCATCCTTGAATCAGTTCTTTCTCCCTGATAAGTGTCAGAGGAGGTAGTCTAATCTAGTGGATGGGCATGGGACTGGGAGTCAAGAGACCTGGGCTCTGCCATTTACCTGACAAGTGACCTTGGTTAAGTCACTTCACTTCTCTATGCCTGTTTCACCTTCCATATCTGTCTCCTGTTTAGGCTTTAGGCTCTGAGGCAGTGGTTGTCTCTTTCCAGGAGCGTGTAGAGCACCCAGAACAATGGGACCCTAATCTCAGTTGAGTACATTCGGTAACCTTGTAATACAAATAATACAGAATAAAAACAAGCAAAGGTATGGCAGGATATATAAGGATTGGGGTGCAAAGGATACCCAGAATGTTGTAATGCCATGATAGGAATCAATGGCATACCCTCACCTGGGTTATCAGAATCAGTTCTGTTCACCCTGTATAGAAAAAGCGGGGGGGGGGAAGGGTTGGAGGGGAGTTAAACAAAGAAGTAGAGGGTGTTTGGGAGAATGGGTGGCAAATGATTAGGATGTAGAAAGACTTCCGTGTGAGGAGATAGTAAAAGGATTAGGACTATGTTTAATTAGTAGAGGAGGCTAGTGAGTGAGGATGTGAGAGAGGTTTTGTGAGTTCTTTGGGGCAGGGACTTTACTCTGTACTTTGGGAAAGCACCTAGCATATTTTGGGTGCTACTGTCATGCAGATAAATCACTATCTAGATGAGTGGTAGATAGAGAATCCTGTTTATCCTCTCCCAATACAGACAAGGAAGCAGTCAATGAAATCGAAAGGAAACCAATTTAAAACAGATCATAGGAAATTTTTTACACACAATGCCCAATAAATCTGTGGACTCCCCTTGCCATAGTATATCATGGAGTTGAGAGCTTTTTGGGTTTCAGAGAGGTGGACTGTTTTTCTGATAAACAGACGGTCCACTTACATTTGATAGGATAAACATGCGCAAGGGATAGACCCTCCTGCTTTATGTATAACCAACAGCTTACCTTCTGGCAGGTTAGCCCTTTACTGTCTGCAGGGGGGTGCTCCTATCTTCCTCTGAAGCACCTGGTGCTAGCTCCTGTCAGGTGAGTGACCAGGCTTCATGCATCCCTGTTCTGGTCAGGTAAGCCTTGTGTTCTGAGACAGTTAATCCCCTAGACGCTGTTTGAATCTGACTGTGAGTAGGAGATGGGTTGCTGCCAGACCTCCACTTTCTACATGTCGATCTGGTCTGGGAGAAGGAGTGTTAGAGGTAAGCCCAGCAGCTCTGCTGTGGTGGTAAGAATTTTATTGATGCTCCTGCCTTTAAATTGTGGTTCGGCCACACACATTTTGAGGGCAATAATAGCAAATTTCAGTGCTCAGGCTGGGTGAGGTGCCCACCACCGTAGTGTTTGTGTGCCAGCGATTTCCTTCCAAACAAATGTTGGTGGCACATTTTCAGACGTTCATAATTTGATTTGAAAAATAGCCTCTTGCACCTGGCCAAAGCCTGTTCTCTCACTGTGGGAAATGTCTGAGTTTCTGGGTCTTTGATTTACCACCTCAGTCAAAAGAAATCCCTAATTTTTCTAGTGGGACACTTAGCCTGACCAGGCTGTTGGGCCAAGTCACTGCACAGACCACCAAAGTCATAAGGTGGAGAGTGAGGATGTGGGGCTGCAATGCTGGGTCTCACAATGAGGAGGCGCTCTGCAGTAGCAAATCTATGACATACTCATGTAGCTGTTGGCAGGATTGGGAGCTACATTTTAAGACCAGACCTAGCAAGTGGGTTTAACCAACAGTCGTAGGGAGAAGAGGAAGGTAGGATGGGACAGGATTGCAAGCATCTAGGACATTTGGTGAGCTGGATTCAATCATATTTTTCTCATTGAATTTCTCTGACCCTCTCCCTATTTCTGTTTTATTTCTGATTACTTTTATTAGCACAAAAGGAAAGAAGCAGAGGAATTTACCCTGGGTGTTTGCATTTCCTCCTGTACATATGCTTCCATTTGTCTCTAGTAGGACACTTGTTTTAAATAATGATAAAACCTCTGGTCTTGCTGCACTTCGAACCTGGTACCATTTTCTAAAGTTTTAAAAACATTATTGCTAGCAGATGCTGGCTGTCCCTTGTACCGTGGCAATATTTCTTTTATGATAGTCTCTCTGCCCTGCCCCTCAGGACCCTGGCTTTCCCAGCCAATCCCACCTGCTTTTTGAGCCCTAGGGCTACAGGAGCCTTGAGAGCTGCTGCATGGTCTATTTGGCTTAGAACAGGGCGTGGGGTGACACTGGGCCCTGAGGACGGTACATGTTTGTTAGGCTTTGGGTCTGAGAACCAGTGGTGTGCACTATATTGTACAGAGATCATGGAAGGCCCATCCCATCCTTGTCCCAGGCAGTTCATTGGATAGTGCACTGCATAACCAGGGATCAAAGGATCCTGTTGTAGCAAAACAGGGCAGAATTTCTTCTTTATTTTCTCTCACCCAGGATTTAAATCAGCTTCTGAATCAGATGGATAAAGGATACCTAATGTGACTCCAATTTATAAAAAAGACTCCAGATACAATCCTGGCAATTGTAGGCCAGTAAGCCTAACTTCAGTACCAGGCAAATTGGTTGAAACTATAGTAAAGAACAGAATTGTCAGACACCTAGATGAACACAATTTGTTGGGGAAGAGTCAGCATGGTTTTTGTAAAGAAATGTCATGCCTCACCAATCTACTAGAATTCTTTGAGGGGGTCAACAAGCATGTGGACAAGGGGGATCCAGTGGATATAGTGTATTTAGATTTTCAGAAAGCCTTTGACCTCACCAAAGGCTCTTAAGTAAAGTAAGCAGTCATGGGATAAGAGGGAAGGTCCTCTCATAGATCAGTAAGTGATTAAAAGACAGGAAACAAAGGGTAGAAATAATGGTCAGTTTTCAGAATAGAGAGAGGTGTCCCCCAGGGATCTGTACTGGGACCAGTGCTATTCAACATATTCATAAATGATCTGGGGGAAAGGGTGAATAGTGAGGTGACAAAATTTGCAGATGATACAAAATTACTCAAGATAGTTAAGTCCAAAGCAGACTGCGAAGAGTTAAAAAGGAATCTCACAAAACTGGGTGACTGGGCAACAAAAATGGCAGATGAAATTCATTGTTGATAAATGCAAAGTAATGCACATTGGAAAACATAATCCCAACTATACACATCAAATAATGGGGTCTAAATTAGCTGTTACCACTCAAGAAAGATCTTGGAGTCATTGTGGATAGTTCCCTGAAAACATCCACTCAATGTGTAGTGGCAGTCAAAAAAGTGAACAGAATGCTGGGAATCATTAAGAAAGGAATAGATAATAGGTCAGAAAATATCATATTGCCTCTATATAAATCCACGGTACACCCACATATTGAATACTGTGTGCATATCTGGTCACCCCACCTCAATTAAAGATATATTGGAATTGGGAAAGGTTCAGAAAAGGGCAACAAAAAAGATTAGGGGTATGGAACAGCTTCCATATCAGGAGAGATTAATAAGACTGGGACTTTTCAGCTTGGAAAAGAGATGACTAAGGGGGAGGGATATGATAGAGGTCTGTAAAGTCATGACTGGTGTGGAGAAAATAAATAAGGAAGTGTTATTTACACCTTCTCATAACACAAGAACTAGGGGTCACCCAATGAAATTAATAGGCAGCAGGTTTAAAACAAACAAAAGGCAGTATTTCTTCACACAATGCAGTCAACCTGTGGAACTCTTTGCCAGAGGATGTTGTGATGGCCAAGACTATAACAGGGTTCAAAAAAGAACTAGATAAGGTCATGGAGGATAGGCCCATCAATGGCTATTAGCCAATGTGGCAGTGATGCAAAACCATGCTCTGAAGTGTCCCTAGCCTCTGTTTGCCAGAAGCTAGGAATGGGTGACAAGGGATGGATCACTTGATTCCCTGTTCTGTTCATTCCCTCTGAAGCACCTGTTGGCCACTGTTGGAAGACAGGATACTGGGCTAGAAGGACCATTGATCTGACCCAGTATGGCTGTTCTTATGTTAAGGGCTGTTGTAAAGACTACAGTGATCAATTGTTCTCCATGTCCACTGATGGTAGGACAACAAGGGAGATTTCAGTTTGGTACAGGGGAACCCCATTTATCCAATCTACTTGGGACCAAGGCCAGATCGGATAATCAAAAATTCGGATAATCAGGAGAATGTGCGGGACTTGTGCTGTCAAGCCCAGGCGGAAGGGCTTGGTTCAGTTAATACAGAAAGATGGTTAAACGGGCTTCTACTGTATTAGGAAAAACTTTCTAACTATAAAGATAGTTAAGCTCTGGAACAGGCTTCCAAAGGAGGTGGATTCTCTGTAATTTGATGTCTTTAAACCACGATTTGAGGACTTCAGTAACTCAGGCAGAAGTGAAGGATCTATTACAGGAGTGGGAGGGTGGAGTTCTGTGGCCTGTGATGTGCAGGAGGTCAGACTACATGATCATGATGGTTCCTTCTGACCTTTGAGTCTGAGTTGTGGAATCTCCATCACTGGAGATTTCTAAGAATAGATTGGCCAAACACCTGTCAGGGATGTTCTAGGTTTACCTGGTTCTGCCTCAGTGCAGGGGATAGAACTTCATGACTTCTCAAGGTCCCTTCCAGCTCTGCATTTCGTGGTCTGTCCTTCGTGGTAAAGATTCTCTTAGGTGCTTCTTCTGGCTCTGCTGGCTGAAAAGTCAGGCATACTCATGGATATGACACATTCACACAGTGTCCCCAGCATGTTGTCAGTTACTGCGGGGAATTGAGTAGTTATGTCACCTACTGACATGGCTGTGAGTGCCTACCCTGCGATTACTACTTACGTGAGTAAGAGGGGTCCGCTCCTCCATAGGCGCCAACTTCTTCTGGCGCCAGTGGGTGCATGACACCCCTGGCCCTGCTCCCATTTCAACCCCTTCCCCACCCCCTCCTGCCCCCATTTCAATCCCTTCCCCAAAGTCCCTGCCCCACCTCCTCCCCCTCCCGCTCCCATTCCAACCCTGTCTCCACCCCCTCCCTGCCCCTATTCGACTCCTTCCCCAAATCCCTGTCCCAGCCCCGCCTCTTCCCCGCCTCCTCCCCTGAGCGCACCACGTTCCCCCTCCTCCCTCGCAGCGCTTACTACAGCCCTTTGACAGTGGCAAGCGCTGGGAGGGAGGGAGGAGCGGAGACGTGACGTGCTGGGAGGTGAGGTGAGGGGGGGCGGGCTGGGGAGCTTGGCTGCCAGTGGGTGTAGAGAACCCACTAATTTTTCCCCATGGGTGCTCCAGCCCCAGAGCACCCAAGGAGTCGGCGCCTATGCACTTCTCTCCTCTTGCATTCAATCCTTGACATCAGTGGCTGGTTGTGCTTTTCACAGTGCCTGTGTCATGACTGTTTGCTCTGTCCCTGCAGGCAGAGTGTCACAATTACATCCGCATTCTGGAGTTTGCTGATGAGAGCCACCTCTTCACCTGCGGGACCTTTGCTTTTGATCCACAGTGCGGCTTCATTGTAAGGGCCCAGTGCCTGTTGGGGGAGGGAGTAAAGCGAGGGGGTTGAATGGGCGAGGAGAAGAGTCCAGTGCTGCCTGCTTGGGGAAATGGGCAGAGATCAAGAAGGATGAACCTAAAGCTAATGAGAGGCTTTTCTGTGGCTTCATCACTCTAGTTTGAGCCCTCAGAGGCCGTAAGGAATTCACCCTCCGCCTCTTGGTGAGCTATGGAAGTAGTATCCCCATTGTGCAGAAGGGGAAGTGAGTTGCCCATGGTCATGCCAGGAGTCCATGTCAGAACCAGGGGTTGAACCTTCCTGAGGCCCCAGGCAGTGTTTTAATCACAGAACATTTCCTCCATGTATTAAATTTCCAGTCCTGAGTGGGGTGGTGGTGAGGCAGGAACCCAGGGAAGGATTGGGGTCTCCAGTGAGTGGTTAATGGCCTTTGTAACGAAGCACTACAGCAAAAAATAAATGCTCTCTTGGCTGTAGTAACAAGTTAAACAAGGGAGGGGACAAGTCCTGGGGCTTCCACCATTGAGAGGCCACACAATCTATCTAGCTTAACATCAGCCTGTCCCACCCCAGACAGCCCCCAGGGGGATGGTGTCTGTAAGCCCCTCCCCAAACCCAAACGGGGTGGCTGAACTTTCTTTGCTTTTATTGCAGAAGGTGGCCAATTTCAGCAGTGTGGAGCGGCAGGAAAGTGGCCGGGGGAAATGCCCCTTTGAGCCTACGCAAGAGTCAGCAGCCGTAATGGTCGGTACGTTCGTTGCACTGTCAGCGGCATTTTGGTTTGGTCTGGAACTCGGTGCAAGGAGCAAGACTGGCTCTGGAAGAAAGAAGCATGTTGGGGGTAGCAGCAGCAAGCGAACAAACTTCCCTCACCGTCCAGGTGTAAAGGGAATTCAGTCCTTGGCCTCCTCTGCGGAGACTGCTTGCAGGGCCAGTTAGTTACAGTGGCAATGTGGACACCTGTCTGTTAGGAGCTGGACAGAAGCACCAGCCCTCCGTTCCCCAGAGTCACTACATGGGGGCAATGACTTCCCAGGATTACTATCTACTCTGAACGGAACCGGTGACCTACGTTTAAAACCCCATAATCCATGTCCTGACCCGGAGCTGGAGAGGGATACAAATTACACTGTGCACATCACAAAGTGGCATCTGCTGGTGCCCACTCCAGGAGCTGGCGCGGGCCGCATGAGGTCTGCACCACCTTGAACCATTTAGTGTTTGAAAGTGAACGCTTTTTAAATACACTGACCTGAGCATCCAGGACTGAGGCTACCAAGGCCCAGGGTGCCCCCATGACCTAGAATCTCCCAAACCTGGTCCTCGATGTCTTGCCTGTGCTTGAGCCGTGGGTAGCCAGGCAGAGTGCAGTGACTGACTTGGTTAGGAAGATTCCCTTCCATCTCCAACTGGAGAAGGGTGCCACGTGACTGGGTTAGCACCGAGGCCACAAGTGGTAGCCACTAGCATTCTAAACCAGCTGCTGAATGTGGGTGGAAAATGGGGTAAAACCCAGCGTCTCCTTGCCATCCAGATGTTACACCAAAGCCCAATTTGGCACATTTTCCTTCTAGGTTCAGGCACAGCTCTGCATTATAGCCTGGCCACGGTGTACTCCCTTCCCCTCCCCCATCTCTTTCCCTGCATTGCATGTTGGTCCTTTGTGACTTTCACACCTGTCACATCTTGGACCTTCCTCTAGATGGTGTCCTGTATGCTGCCACTGTCAGCAACTTCCTGGGGACACAGCCCATCATCTCCAGAGCAACAGGAAACCTTGAGGAGCGCATCCGGACAGAGATCTCAGTGACCTGGTTGAACGGTGAGTGACCAATGGAAATCACAGAATCATAGAATGTCAGGGTTGGAAGGGATCTCAGGAGGTCATCTAGTCCAACCCCCTGCTCAAAGCAAGACCAATCCCCAGACAGATTTTTGCCCCAGTTTCCCTAAATGGCCCCCTCATGGATTGAACTGACAACCCTGGGTTTAGGAGGCCAATGCTCAAACCATTGAGCTATCCCTCCCCCCTTCTTGTTACTTTTAACATCTCTTGCTATCTGCAACTCCAAGTGTGATTTGGCCTTCCTGATTTCACTCCGGCATGCCTGACTAATATTTTTATACTCCTCCCTGGTCATTTGTCCAAGCTTCCACTTCTTGTAAGCTTCTTTTTTGTGTTTAAGATCAGCAAGGATTTCACTGTTAAGCCAAGCTGGTTGCCTGCCATATTTACTAGTCTTTCTACACATTGGGATGGTTTGTTCCTGCAACCTCAATAAGGATTCTTTAAAATACAGCCAGCTCTCCTGGACTCCTTTCCCCCTCGTGTTATTCTCCCAGGGGATCCTGCCCATCAGTTCCCTGAGGGAGTCAAAGTCTGCTTTTCTGAAGTCCAGGGTCCAAGATGCTGCCTTTGCTAAGTCTCTAACAGATCTGGGGACAGAAAAAGAGAAGGAGGGAGATGGAGGTTTCTGAGGGGGATGGGGGTGGGAGTCTTGGAGACCATCAATGGCCGATGAGACACAGAGAAGATGCCAAGTGAATCCTGCCTCCTCTTGGCCCCTGAGAGTGTCCAGGGCAGGTAGGGATGATATCCATATACTGACCCTTTGCCCAGGAACAGTGGTAGTCACCGGGGGGGGGGAAGGGGGAGAATCTGCCTTGTTCAGCATTTGAACCTCCGATAATTCATTTCCTGTTGTGATTGTCTCTCACCTGTATCCATAGACCCAGTCTTTGTGGGCTCCACTTTTCTGAGAGGGGGCGAGAGTGGAGAGGACGACAAAATCTATTTCTTCTTCACGGAGACAGCCAGAGAGTATGACTTCTATGAACAAGTGAAGGTCCCACGTGTGGCCAGAGTCTGCAAGGTATAATCCCCAGGGCTCCCACAATGCAGAAGGGAGGGGATGGCCTCACAGGCACCTGGCAGCAAGGTGAAAGCTGCCTGCCAGTCCGAGGATGTCTGCCACTCTCAGGAGGCGGTAAAAAGTAATTACCCTTTTCCGGCCAGGACACCAGTGTGATGGATTGGATCACAGAAACCCCTTGGGAACTGCCAACTGATGTGCTGAGACTACCGCTGAGCCTGTTTCCCCTGGCAGCTTAGGACTTCAGTGCCCTGCCTGGTTTGAGCCAGACACACTAGTCTGCTGCAAACACAGACCCAAGTCTGGACCTCATCCCCTAACAGCTGCAGGCTTAACTGAAAACAGCTTAAGAAATGTTCCTGTCTCCAACATGCAGATGCCCGCTCCCAATGGGGTCCAAACCCCAAATAAATCCGTTTTACCCTGTATAAAGCTTATGCAGGGTAAACTCATAAATTGTTCGCCCTTTATAGCACTGATAGAGCGATATGCACAGCTGTTTACCCCCCCCCCCCCGTATTAATACATACTCTGGGTTAATTAATAAGTAAAAAATGATTTTATTAAATACAAAAAGTAGGATTCAAGTGGTTCCAAGCAATGACAGACAGAAAAAAGTAAATTACGAGACAAAATAAAATAAAACATGCAAGTCTATGCCTAATACAGTAAGAAAGTGATTACTGATGAAAACTCACCCTCAGAGATGTTCCAGTAAGCTTCTTTTACAGACTAGCCTCCTTCTAGTCTGGGTCCAGCAATCACTCCCATCCCTGTGGTTACTGTCCTTTGTTCCAGTCTCTTTTAGGTAACCTTTGGGTGTAGAGAGACTATCTCTTGAGCCAGCTGAAGACAAAATGGAGGGGTTTTCAGGGGCTTAAATAGACTCTCTTGTGGGTGGTCCCCCTCCTCTCTCTTATCCAGAATTCAGCTCTAAGATGGAGTTTTGGAGTCACATGTCCATGCATGACTGAGTTCCTTACCAGCCAGGTCACATTCCTGGGAAAGCTCAGATGTGGATTGTCGTCTCCAAGTTCATTGTTGGCTTAAGTGTTTTTTGATTGGGCACTTACTGAGAATAGTCTTTTCTCAGGAAGCTGACCAACTGCTTCACTGAAGCTACTTAAAATTAAACAAGTACACAGCCAATATTCATAACTTTGAATACAAAAATGACACATACATACTAATAGGATGAATATATTTAGTAGATCATAACCTTTACAGAGATATGTTACATGGCATATGTAGCATAAAACATATTCCAGTTATGTCATTTATACATTCATAAGCATATTCCCATAAAGCATTATGGGGTGCACCGTCACAACCAGAACTGGAAACCTGCTTCTGCCAGAAGAGCCTATGGGATATGCAGTGATGGTACATGGCCATGCCCTCACTTTTACATCTCACTGTCGTAACACTGTCAGGAGCACAATATGTCCTTCCACCGCCTGGAGGCAGGGGTGTCCATGTGGACTTGGAGCCCCTCTGCTCTCTTTGCTGAAGAACATCTTCCATCCCTGATCAGATTCTGTCACTAAACTGCGCTCTGCTGTATCTCCAGATTCTGTCCACTCCTCTCCATCCACACAGCCAAACTCTGGTCCCGGCCTTGGCCATCCACACCTCCACCACAGCAAATTCCTCCTCTCTGGCCTCCCTGACACACACACCCACCTCTCGTCTCTGTCCAAACCTCCACTGCAAAAATAACCTATCTCACTGCACCCGCAGAGCGTGTTCAGCTTCTGCTGAGCCTTGAGGGCTCCCTTTGAACTCCTAGTTCTCCCTCCTGCCTCTCAGCCTCATCTTCTCTTACTTCTCCATGATCTCTGTCCTCAGCTCATGCTGCTTACCTGGACATTCCTGCCTGTATTTCCTCTGCATTGCCTCCCGTGCAGTCTCCTCCTCTCCATCATATGGGCCGTCATCCATGTCCTGCTAGTCTGCGTCTCCCACAAGCATCTCTGTGCTTTCCTCCATGGCTCCTCTTCCCTCCACGAGCTAGTCCATAAAGACTGTCCTGTCCTCCTCCATGACCCTTTCCAAGCCCCACATCTGCTGTGACATCAATAGTAAATAGCCAGCTTAAAGGGCTAGGCAGGGTCTTCCAATGTCATTAAAGTTGATTGCGTGTTGAATACCTTTTAAAAACTAATATGTAACTGTCTTTCTGCTGTGTTACCCCAGTATGCCCTCCCCCACTTCCTTAGCTGCTTATGTCCACCTGTTCCTGCTTGTCTTAAGTTACGAACCCTGTGGGACAGTGCCTCTCTCATTGTGTCTATGCAGCACCCAGCACAACAGGGCTCTGATGTGTGATTCGGCTCTTATTTATTATCATAGTGCCTAGGAGCCCAGTCATGGACCAAGAGCCCATTGTGCTAGGTGCAAAATACAGACCCAAAAGGCTGTCACTGCCTCCAAGAGCTTACAATGCAAGTCTAAGACGAGATGACTGATGGATACAGATGGAGTAAAAGGAAACAATGAGACAGTATTGGTCAGCACAAAAGACAGTGGTATCAGTGAAGTAGCAGCCTAAACATTGTCAAATTTTTGTAGGCTTCACGGCAGTTTTAAGACGGCATTTGAAGGAGAACAGTGAGTTCGTTTTGCAGATGTTTGTGAGGAGCACCTTCCATGCTCAAGAGGCAGCATGGGAAAAAGCACAGAAGGTGCTTGTTTGAAAATTTACAAGTGGGTGGTGCAGGATGGCATCATGGGCTGATCGGAGGCGGGAGTCAATCTGTCAGTACTAAAGGCTCTATAGGCTCTAAAATAATATACAAATAAAGAACACAGGTTGCCATACTGACTACTGATCACATCCATGTTTAATAAAAATGCTTTATTTGTAATTTATCTGCATTTACTGCAAACCTCCCAGTGTGCCCCTGCAGAATCTAAGTCCAGCTTGCTGTGCAGCGCAGGGTGTGGCTTTACCCTCATTATCATTGTAAATTCCATGATCAGGGAGTCTGCCTGTCTGTGTATTGCAAAGCTCAATGCTCATCTGTTAGAGGGACAAGGTGGGTGAGGTAATATGTTTTTTTGGACCAACTTCTGTTGGTGAGAGAGACAAGCTTTTGAGTCTCTCAGAGCTCTGCTTCAGGACTGGGAAAGGTACTTACCGCATCACAGCTAAATGCTATGTGCAACAGATTGTTTAGCATAAGTTAGCATGTATTATAAGGGACCATTCAAGGTAGAGTGGTCTGTTGACACAAAACGGCGGGGGAGGGGGGTATTAGTGAGTTACAGATTGTTGTAATAACCCATAAATCCAGTGTCTCTGTCCAGTACATGATTTTTAGTGTATAGCAGAATAGTGAATTTAAGCTCCCAGGCTTGTCTTTTGAAAATGTTGTGCGGGTTTGTTTTGAAGATGAGGACTAAGAGGTCAGATATAGGGTGATCACTTTGTGAAAAGTGTTCATCCACCAGTGACAGGGTGGTTTTTGTCTTTTATTGTTTTCCTATATGAATTGTCTCTAATATCCTGGGACTGACACAGCTACAGCTACACATGCTTATCTATTGTCTAACATGCTATGTTAGCTGTAACACAGACCATGCCCAGTTGGGTAGCTTAAGCTTGCATTCAAGATCATTCATCAATAATTTAATGCGGCCTCTGGTGGTTATGTATTCTGCCAATTGAAACTTTCTTTCTGTTATCTTGGCCTGTTGAGAGTGGTTTACAATAAGAATGGCCATACTGGGTCAGACTAATGGTCCATCTAGCCCAATATCTTGTCTTCCAACAGCAGCCAGTGCCAGGAGCTTCAGAGGGAATGAACAGAATAGTGCTATTGAGTGATCCATCCGCTGTCGTCCACTCCCGCTATCTGGGAGGTAGAGGCTAGCGACACAGAGCATGAGGTTACATCACTGACCATCTTGGCTAATAGCCATTGCTGGACCTATCCTCCATGAACTTCTCATTCTTTTTTCAACCCTGTTATAATTTTGGCCTTCACAACATTCCCTGGCAATGTGTTCCACAGGTTGACTGCGCATTGTGTGAAGAAGTATTTCCTTTTGTTTTCTTTTGAACCTGCTGCCTATTGATTCATTGGGTGACCCCTGGTTCTTGTATTATGAGGAGGAGTAAATAACACTTCTGTATTCACTTTTTCCACACCATTCTCTAGCAGAGCACCCCCTCCCCCCTGCCATCTCTTTTCTAACTCAGCAGTTCAAGTCTTTTTAATCTCTCCTCATACAGCAGCTGTTCCATACCCTTAATCAGTTTTGCTGCCCTCCTCTGCACTTTTTCCACTTCAAACATATCTTTTTTTGAAGTGGGATGACCAGAACTGCATGGTCATTCAAGGTGTGGGCATATCATGGATTTATATAGTGGCATTACATTTTCTGATTTAGGAACCATTAGGAAAGGTAATAACATTGTTAGCTTTTTTGACTGCCACTACACACTGAGCAGATGTTTTCAGAGAACTATCCACAATGACTCCAAGAGCTTTCTTGAGTGGTAACAGCAAATTTAGACCCCCTCATTGTGTATGTGTAGCTGGGATTATGTTTTCCAATGTGAATTACTTTGCATTTATCGACATGGAATTTCATCTGTCGTTGTGTTGCCCAGTCACCCAGCTTTGTGAGATCCCTTTGTAACTCTTTCCAGTCTGCTTTGGACTTAACTATCTTGAGTAATTTTGTATCATCTGCAGATTTTGCCACCTCACTGTTTACTCCTTTTTCAGGTAATTTATGAATGTGTTGAACAGCACATGACTGCTTACTTTGCATAAGAGCCTTTGGTGTTGGAACTTGTCAGAGTTTTTCTGAAGGTCCAAGTGCATTGTGTTAATTGGATCAACCTGTATGTGTGCTTGTTGATACTCTCAAAGAATTGTAGTAGATTGGTGAGGCATGATTTCCCTTTACAAAAGGCTGAGTTGACTCTTCTCCAACATATGTTCATCTGTGAGCCTGATAATTCTGTTCTTTGCTATAGTTTTAATCAATCTGCCTAGTACTGAAGTTAGGCTTACCAGCCTGTAATTGCCAGGATCGCCTCTGAAGCCTTTTTACAAAATTGACATTACATTAGCTATCCTCCAGTCATCTGGTACAGAAGCTGATTTAAGCAATAGGTCATTAGTTCTGCAATTTCTTGTATGAATTCCTTCAGAACTCTTGAATGAATACCATCTGGTCCAGGTAACATTACTGTTTAACTGATCAATTTGTTCCAAACCCACCTTGATTGACACCTGAGTCTGGGACAGTTTTTCAGATTCGTCAACCTAACAAAAATAGCCTGGCTGTGGGAATCTCCTTCACATCCTCTGCAGTGAAGACGGATGTAAATAATTCATTTAGTTTCTCCGCAATGGCCTTGTCTTCCTTAAGCCTCCTTTAGCACCTCAATCAGCCAGTGGCCCCACTGCCAATCAGTCTGGCAGGCTTCCTGCTTCTGATGTACTTAAAATTCTTTGCTGTCAGTAGGGTGACCAGATAAATTGGGATGGGGGTGGGAGGTAATAGGCTCCTATATAAGACAAAGCACCATATCGGGACTGTTGCTATAAAATTGGGATATATGGTCACCCTAGCTGTCAGTTTGTGTCTTTTGCTAGTTGCTCTTCAAATTCTTTTTTGGCATGCCTAATTTTCCTTCGACACTTGACTTGCCAGAATTTATGCTCTTTTTTGTTTTCCTCAGTAGGATTTAACTTCCAGTTTTTAAAGGATTCCTTTTTGTCTCTAACCACCTCTTCAACTCTGTTGTTTAGCCATGGTGGCATTTTTTTTGATCTGCGTGTTGTTGTTTTTTATTGCATTTTCTATTTTGGCTATATATTTAATTGAGCCTCTATTATATGTTTAAAAAGTTCCATGGAGCTTGGAGGCATTTTATTCTTGCGATTATTCCTTTTAATTTCTGTTTAACAATCCTCATTTTTGTGTCGTTCCCCTCTTTGAAGTTAAATGCTACCGTGGTGGGTTTCTTTGGTATTTTCCCCCCAAAAGGATGTTAAATATAATTACATGATGGTTGCTATTACCCAGCATTTCAGCGATATTCACCTCTTAGACCAGATCCTGTGCTCCACTGAGGACTAAATCAAGAATTGCCTCCCTCCTTATAGGTTCCAGGACTAGCTGCTCCAAGAAGCAGTCAGTAATGATGTCTAGAAACTTTATTTCTGCATCTTGTCCTGAGGTGACATGTACCCAGTCACTATGGGGATAGTTGAAATCCCCCATTACCATTGGGTTTTCTGGTTTTGGAGCTTCTCTACTCTCCGAGAGCATTTCACCATCACCATCCTGGTTATGTTGTTGGTGGTATATTCCTACTGTTAAACTCTTATTATTCAACCAGGGGATTTATATCCATAGGCATTCTATGGTACAGTCTGGTTTATTTGAGATTTTCACTATATATGACTCTCTGCTTTCTATTACATATAGTGCCATTTCCCTACTCTGTCATTCCAATATATTTTGTAGATTCCAATGCCAGAAGAGACCATTGTGATCATCTAGTCTGATCTCCTGTATAACACAGACCATAGAACTTCCCCCAAATAATCCCCAGAACAGATCTTTTAGAAAAACAACCAATCTTGATTTAAAATTTGTCAATGATGGAGAATCCATCACGTCCCTCATGGTTAAAAATGTATGCTTTATTTCCAGTCTGACTTTGTGTACATATCCTGCCCTAATCTTGGGGCTGCCTCCTTCTGTGTTTGAGGACACTGGAATGGACCTGTTGGTCATAGAAGCCCCTAGTGAAAGCACAGTGCTAATGCTTGAACAGAAGAATACCCAAGATGCTTGGATGAGTTAAGATAAGCTCTTGCTAGAAGCTGAGAGCAGCAGATGAATCCTCTTTTTCCTGAGTATAAATGTCTCCTTTCTGCTCTCTCTCTAGGGGGACTTGGGAGGCCTGAAGACCCTGCAGAAGAGGTGGACAACTTTCCTAAAGACCCAGCTGGTTTGCTTGGATCCAGAGAGTGGAACCAACTTCAATTTACTGAAGGATGTATTTACCTTGCACTCTGTAAACGGGACTTCTGCAGTGTTCTATGGTATCTTCTCAGCCCAGAGGTGAGTGCCTTTTCTGGCTCCGGCAGGTGCACATTGAATGGAAAGTGGAGATGCAAAGGAGAGTGATCCTCAGTCTTGTGATATGGCTGTGCTCTGCACACCAAGTCTGCATCCCTGTGGACATCTCTGCCAGCAGAGCCAAGTGTATATCGTCTCAAGCAATGCAATGCTCCGTGCAAGGATAGAATTAAGGAGGCAAAATCCTCACAACTTCTCACTTCCTTACAGATGCTAAAGCAGTAAGTGGGAGCATCCTGGTCCTTTGGTCCATTGACTGCTTTTATTTTCTTCACTCCTAGTTACGGCTGTTCATCTTGTGTGTGGCTCAGATCATTTTAATCTGGAAACACTGTTTCGGGGAACTTCGGTTTCTCTCTGAGTGACTGTCCACACAGATTCCACTCTTGATACACACACACACGACCCGTGTGTGCAATAGCAGTGTCCATTGGGGCCAGGCGTGCACCCTGATGTCCTTGCATTTCCCCCAGTAACTGAAGGCATATAAGGATGAGTAGGCTCAGCTACTGCTAAGTTCCTTAACGCCCTTGGCTGTGAGACAGAATCCCTGCAGTGTTCATTCCCTTGCTTTGTGCGACTTAATTATTACCTTACTAATGTCTATAATTAGTGTTAGAGTAGGTAGAGTTAGTTGAGTTAGGTTTCCTCTCCTTGTTGGCTTTATAAAAACAACCCTCCCTTACCAAAATCCAAAACTTTTCATCTGTTTCCTTTTTTCCTAGAGCCCCCCCCCCCCCCCATCATCTCTCCACAATACTAGAGGATATTCTAATATCATAGAATCATAAAAATATAGGGCTGGAAGGCACCTTGAGATGTCATCTAGTTCAGCCCCTTACTAGGAGCCAGACCAACTGTGCCTAGATCATCCCTGGCAAATGTTTGTTTAACTTGTTCTTAAAAACTTCCAGTGGTGCAGATTCCAAGCCCTCCCTTGGACTCCTGTTCCAGAGCTTAACTCCCCTTAGAGTTAGAAAGTTTTCCCCAAAATCAAACCTAAATCTCCCTTGCTGCAGATTAAGTGGATTACTTTTTGTCCCACCTTCAGTGGACTTGGAGAACAATTGATCACAGTCTTCTTTATAACAGCCCTTAACATATGTGACACAGTACTCCAGCTCAGACCTCACCAGTGCCAAGCAGAGCAGGATATGTATCTCCTGTGTCTGACATATGACACTCTTGTCAGTACACCCCAGAATATTAGTCTTTTTCTCAACTGCATCACATTGTTGGCTCAGATTTAATTTATGATCCACTATAACCCCCAGATCCTTTTCTGCAGTACTACTGTCTACCTTGTTTTGTAGCTGTGCATTTGAGATGTATTTGTGTATTTAATTTTTCCTTCTTAAGTGTAGTACTTTGCACTTGTCTTTATTGAATTTCATCTTGCTGATTTTACACAAATCTTCTAAGTTCTCCAGGTCATTTTAAGAAATGTCCTGTCCTCCAGAGTGCTAGCAACCCCTCCCAGCTTGGTGTCATCCACAGATTGTATGAGCATATTCTCCTCTCCGTTATTGATGTAATTGATGAAAATATTCAGTAGTATCAGATCCCTGTGGGGACCCACTAGATACGTCCTCCCAGTTTGACAGTAAACCATTGATAACTATTCTTTGAGTTTGGTCTTTCAACCAGTGGCGCACCCACCTTATACAGTAACTCCTCGCTTAACGTTGTAGCTATGTTCCTGAAAAATGCGATTTTAAGTTTAACGATGTTAACCGAATCCAATTTTCCCATAAGAATGAATGTAAATGAGGGAGGTTAGATTCCAGGGAAATTTTTTTTCATCAGACAAAAGACTATATTATATATATTTATACACAGTATAAGTTATAAACAAACAATTTAATACTGTACACAGCAACGATGATTGTGAAGCTTGGTTGAGGTGGTGGAGTCAGAGGGTGGAAGAGGGTAGGATATTTCCCAGGGAATGCCTTACTGCTAAATGATGAGCTAGCACTCGGCTGAGCCCTCAAGGGATAACACATTGTTGCTAATGTAGCCTCACACTCTACAAGGCAGCACAAATGGAGGGAAGGGAGACAGCATGGCAGACAGAGACACGCACCATGTGTGAGAGGGAGATGCACATTGCCCCTTTAAGTACGCTGACCCCACTCTAAGTACATTGCCTTTTTAAATTAGATCAGCAAGTTGAGACAGCAGCTGCTGCGAGCAAGCTCCCTCCATCCTGAGCCCTGTCGTGTCCCCCCCCCCCCCCTCCTCTATGGAGATGGGGTAAATGTGGGGCAGGAGCAGGGGGAAGGGGGGCACCCTGACATTAACCCCCTTCTTCCCCTTCCCACCCGCACAGCAAGCAGGAGGCTTCTGGGAGTAGCTCCAAGGCAGAGGGCAGGAGCAGCACAGGGCAGTGGGGGAAAGGACAGCTGAACTGCCGGCAATTGATAGCCTTCTGGGCAGCTGCCGCACAGGGAACTTAGGGGAACAGAGAGCTGATGGGGAGCTGCTGATCCACCCTGGATCCAAGCCTCCACCAGCTAGCTGCAATGGGCTGCTCTTTCTGCAAGCAGTGGACAAAGCAGGCAGCTGCCAAACGACGTTATAAGGGAGCATTGCACAACTTTTCATAGATTATAGGACTGGAAGGGACCTCAAGAGGTCATCGAGTCCAGTCCCCTGCCCACATGGCAGGACCAAATACTGCCTAGACCATCCCTAATAGACATTTATCTAACCTACTCTTAAATATCTCCAGAGACGGAGATTCCACAACCTCCCTAGGCAATTTGTTCCAGTGTTTAACCACCCTGACAGTTAGGAACTTTTTCCTAATGTCCAACCTAGACCTCCCTTGCTGCAGTTTAAACCCATTGTTTCTGGTTCTATCCTTAGAGGCTAAGGTGAACAAGTTCTCTCCCTCCTCCTTATGACACCCTTTTAGATACCTGAAAACTGCTATCATGTCCCCTCTCAGTCTTCTCTTTTCCAAACTAAACAAACCCAGTTCTTTCAGCCTTCCTTCATAGGTCATGTTCTCAAGACCTTTAATCATTCTTGTTGCTCTTCTTTGGACCCTTTCCAATTTCTCCACATCTTTTTTAAAATGCGGCGCCCAGAACTGGACACAATACTCCAGCTGAGGCCTAACCAGAGCAGAGTAGAGCGGAAGAATGACTTCTCGTGTCTTGCTCACAACACACCTGTTAATGCATCCCAGAATCATGTTTGCTTTTTTTGCAACAGCATCACACTGTTGACTCATATTTAGCTTGTGGTCCACTATAACCCCTAGATCCCTTTCTGCCGTACTCCTTCCTAGACAGTCTTTTCCCATTCTGTATTTGTGAAATTGATTTTTCCTTCCTAAGTGGAGCACTTTGCATTTGTCTTTGTTAAACTTCATCCTGTTTAACTCAGACCATTTCTCCAATTTGTCCAGATCATTTTGAATTATGACCCTGTCCTCCAAAGTAGTTGCAATCCCTCCCAGTTTGGTATCATCCGCAAACTTAATAAGCGTACTTTCTATGCCAATATCTAAGTCGTTGATGAAGATATTGAACAGAGCCGGTCCCAAAACAGACCCCTGCGGTACCCCACTCGTTACGCCTTTCCAGCAGGATTGGGAACCATTAATAACAACTCTCTGAGTACGGTTATCCAGCCAGTTATGCACCCACCTTATAGTAGCCCCATCTAATTTGTATTTGCCTAGTTTATCGATAAGAATATCATGCGAGACCGTATCAAATGCCTTACTAAAGTCTAGGTATACCACATCCACCGCTTCACCCTTATCCACAAGGCTCGTTATCCTATCAAAGAAAGCTATCAGATTGGTTTGACATGATTTGTTCTTCACAAATCCATGCTGGCTATTCCCTATCACCTTACCACCTTCCAAGTGTTGGCAGATGATTTCCTTAATTACTTGCTCCATTATCTTCCCTGGCACAGAAGTTAAACTAACTGGTCTGTAGTTACCTGGGTTGTTTTTATTTCCCTTTTTATAGATGGGCACTATATTTGCCCTTTTCCAGTCTTCTGGAATCTCTCCCGTCTCCCATGACTTTCCAAAGATAATAGCTAGAGGCTCAGATACCTCCTCTATTAGCTCCTTGAGTATTCTAGGATGCATTTCATCAGGCCCGGGTGACTTGCAGGCATCTAACTTTTCTAAGTGATTTTTAACTTGTTCTTTTTTTATTTTATCCGCTAAACCTACCCCCTTCCCATTAGTATTCACTATGTTAGGCATTCCTTCAGACTTCTCGGTGAAGACCGAAACAAAGAAGTCATTAAGCATCTCTGCCATTTCCAAGTTTCCTGTTACTGTTTCTCCCTCTTCACTAAGCAGTGGGCCTACCCTGTCTTTGGTCTTCCTCTTGCTTCTAATGTATTGATAAAAAGTCTTCTTGTTTCCTTTTATTCCCGTAGCTAGTTTGAGCTCATTTTGTGCCTTTGCCTTTCTAATCTTGCCCCTGCATTCCTGTGTTGTTTGCCTATATTCATCCTTTGTAATCTGTCCTAGTTTCCATTTTTTATATGACTCCTTTTTATTTTTTAGATCGTGCAAGATCTTGTGGTTAAGCCAAGGTGGTCTTTTGGCACATTTTCTATCTTTCCTAACCAGCGGAATAGCTTGCTTTTGGGCCCTTAATAGTGTCCCTTTGAAAAACTGCCAACTCTCCTCAGTTGTTTTTCCCCTCAGTCTTGATTCCCATGGGACCTTACCTATCAGCTCTCTGAGCTTCCCAAAATCTGCCTTCCTGAAATCCATTGTCTCTATTTTGCTGTTTTCCCTTCTACCCTTCCTTAGAATTGCAAACTCTATGATTTCATGATCACTTTCACCCAGGCTGCCTTCTACTTTCACATTCTCAACGAGTTCCTTTAAACAAGCATAAAGAACAGGAGTACTTGTGGCACCTTTGGGTATGTCTTCACTTACCGGAGGGTCCGGCGGCAGGCAATCGATGTTCTGGGATCGATCCCGGAAGTGCTCGCCGTCGACGCCGGTACTCCAGCTCGGCGAGAGGAGTACGCGGCATCGACGGGGGAGCCTCCCTGCCGCATCTGGACCCGCGGTAAGTTCGGACTAAGGTACTTCGAATTCAGTTACGTTATTAACGTAGCTGAATTTGCGTACCTTAGTCCGAAGTGGGGACTTAGTGGGGACCAGGCCTTAGAGACTAACAAATTTATTAGAGCATAAGCTTTCGTGGAGCTTGTGCTCTAATAAATGTGTTAGTCTCTAAGGTGCCACAAGTACTCCTGTTCTTTTTGCGGATACAGACTAACGCGGCTGCTACTCTGAAACCTTTAAACAAGCATGTTCTCTAACTGATCGGCAATGTAACAACGAAACAACATCATTTAAGTGAAGAGTTACTGTAGTAATTTCTTCTACAACACATTTCCCTAGTTTGCTTATGAGAATGTCATGTGGGACTGTGTCAAAAAGTTTACTAAAATCAAGATATATCACATCTATAGCTTCCCCCCACCCACTAGAGCAGGGGTTGTCAAACTGGGGATCGGGACCCCTCAGGGGGTCGCAAGGTTATTACATGGGGGGGTCGCAAGCTGTCAGCCTCCACCTCAAACCACGCTTTGCCTCCAGCATTTATAATGGTGTTAAATATATTTAAAAGTGTTTTTCATTTATAAGGGGGATCATATTCAGAGGCTTGGTATATGAAAGGGGTCACCAGTACAAAAGTTTGAGAACCACTGCACTAGGGCACTAACGCTGTGAAAGGAAATTACATGATAAATTACCTGACATATTCATGTTAGCTATAACCTCTGGGTGCTTACAAATTGATTGTTTAATAATTAGTTCTAATATCTTTTCAGATGTTTAAGTTAGGCTTACTGGTCTATAATTCCCCAGGTCCTTTTTGTTCCCCTTTTTAAAGATAGATACTATATTTGCCCTTCTCCAGTCTTCTGGGACATCCTGCATGAGTTCTCAAAGATAATCACTATGGGTTCCAAGATTGCTTCAGCTAATTCCTTAAGTACCCTAGAGAGAATTTCATCAGGCCTTGATGACTGATATAAATATTTTTTAATGTGTTCTTTCCCTATTCTGGCTTCTGTTCCTTGCAGCTTGTTGTTAATTGTGTTAAGCTTCTGATCACAATTAACTTTTTTAGGGAAGACTAAGGCAGAATAGCCATTAAGCATATCCAGCCTTCTCAATGTAATCCATTATTAGCTCTCCTTCCCCACTAAGTAGTGGACCTATACTTTCCTTTCCTTTGTTGTTTTCTTGCTCCTAATGTATTTATAGAACCTCTTCTTAATGCCTCTTGTGTTCCTTGTTAAGTGTAACTCATTTTGTGCCTTAGCTTTTCTGATTTTATCCCTATGTGCTTATCATAGGAATGGAAAGGACCTTGAGAGGTCATCTAGTCCAGTCCCCTGCACTCATGGCAGGACTAAGTATTATCTAGATCATCCCTGACAAGTGTTTGTCTAACCTATTCTTAAAAATCTCCAATGATGGTGATTCCACAACCTCCCTAAGTAATTTATTCCAGTGCTTAACCACCCTGACAATTAGGAAGTTTTTCCTAATTTCCAACCTAAACCTCTCCCACTGCAACTTGAAACCATTACTCCTTGTTCTGTCATCTGGTACCACTGAGAACAATCTAGAGCCATCCTCTTTGGAACCCCCTTTCAGGTAGTTGAAAGCAGCTATCAAATCCCCCCCTCATTCTTCTCTTCTGCAGACTAAACAATCCCAGTTCCCTCAGCCTCTCCTCATAAGTCATGTGCTCCAGCCCCCTAATCATTTTTGTTGCCCTTTGTTGGACTCTTTCCAATTTTTCCACATCCTTCTTGTAGTGTGGAGCCTGATGTGATGCAGGTAGGAGACAGCCCCGGCTGAGCAGGGGCTGGTGCAGGTTGATGACCTGGTGCCTCCCCTCCCCTTCCTCCCCCGCCCACAGTAATCGGACTTTTGGTGTCTGGTCCCCTTTTTCACTGGACTTTCCAGTCGAAAACTGGACACCTGGCAACCCTAGTTGGGAGGTGCAGGCACATGCTGCGTCATGAACTCTTTGGCTTGAGCACACTGGGTGCACCCACACCGAAGGAGAAGAGAGACACAACACATCTTGAAGTATAACAACTACAATATAGGAAAATAACCATTTTATCAAACAAGACCAGGCCCGAGTTCTGCTGACAGTGCCACACTGTGATATGTAGGTCTGATACTTGGGAACCCCTGGATTTGACATGGGAAGCTGCTTTTGCCTGTGCCAGCTCTTCTGCATCTACTGTTATAATGCTTTATGGTGACACATCTGCCAGGAGAATTAGAGTCCCATCCTTTACTGCTGAGCCCTACTTACACAGCCTTCCCTGAAGGCAATTGGGTAATGGGCCCACACCCCAATTTCTTCCCTAATGTGGTTACTGATTTTCACTTGTCTTCCCCAAATCTTTCCCCTTCAATAGAGGTTAGCGAACACCCTGACACAAGCATATGCATGACATTAAAAGTGCTCCTAACTGCTACCTAATGGAACAAAATCTTTTCGTACTCCCCCAAGTAGAGTTAGGGGACAGGCTATTTCCTCCTGATAGATAGATCCCACTGGGTCAAATCCTCTATAGGAACATGCTATGGGTTAGCAGATATCCCATCCCATTGCAACCAAGGTGTCTTATAAGGCTTGCCTTCTGTAATGTCCTCAGTGTAGAAATATGCAGAGCGCAATTCTTACCTTCATAGCATCACTTTTGCCCTAGCTTTGAGATCTGGTGCCTAGTTCAGGAGAGCAATTTTTCAGTCACTTATCTAAATATCTTCCTCATTCCCTGCTCTTTAGGGGTTTCTTACCGCTCATGAGTGAATTTCGCCAAAGTACATATCTACTGATAATGCCTATAACTGGATTCATAGAGTTTAAGGCCAGAAGGGGCCATTAGATCACCTACTGTGACCTCCTGTATATCACAGGCCATTACATTCACTCAGTTATCCCTGTATTGTGTTTGACTAAGGCACACCTTCCAGAAAGGCATCCGGTACTGATCTGAAAACATCAAGAGCTGGAGAATTCACCACTTCCCATGATACTTTGGTCCAATGGCTAATCTCTCTTTGGTTTTTTTAATTGTCCCTAACTTCTGATTTGAATTATCTTCCTCCAGCATCTAGACATTGAGTCTTGTTACGCTTTTCTCTGCTAGATTAAAGAGCCCTTTAGTACCTGGCATTTTTCCTCCATGATGGTATTTATACGCTGTAATCAAGTCACCTCTAAATCTTCTTTTTGATATGCTAAATAGAAACTTGAGAGGTTGTATGGGCCACCTTCCTTATTTAACTTCACACAAATCATTCCATGGTGCCACTCAGAGTCTGAGGATTCTCCCCTGACAATCTGCTCAAAGCTTCTCTTACAGCTAATTAACCTCCATTTCTGTTTCTCCTTCAGGGACGGCGGGCAGGTCTCAGCTGTCTGTGCCTACAGCATTCGGGACATCCAGAAAGCCATGAATGGCCGTTTCAAGGAATTTAAACATGACTGTGACAAGTGGACAAGTGTCATGGGTGGGGATGTCCCTGAGCCACGGCCAGGCGCAGTAAGTGATGAGAATTGTGCTGGCTACTGGACAGATACAGATCTGTTCTTTTTTTTCTTTTTCATGAACAGGGCTGTGGACCTTCAGGCTTTGGCCTAGAACACTGCGTGGGGAGGTGACGGAGGTGTTGACTAACATATGCTGCCTAGTATATATACGTAGCGTATTAATAATATGTACCACATCATTCATACACATATCTACCTATCTATCTATCTATCTATCTATCTATCTATCTCAGTATGAAGTAAGCACAAATATTATAGCAGTTATATAGCCTAAATTGGCCTATAATTTTTATATAACCCTGATAACTTATGCTAAGTGTCCCGTAACCTTTGCATTCACTAAAATAAGTTTTGGCTTAAGCAAATAAAAAAGCCGTCAAAATTGATACAGATGAGTGCTTTACCATAGGAGCAAAAAGAAAATTACTCTCACAGGCCTGTACTGGAACATCCCAAAGGAAGAGGACATAACAAATAATTGTTTTACCCTTGTACAAAACTAGACGGTGGCGTCATACCCTTTGGTACCTAAAATGCATGTGTACAGAATAAAGCGATAAGGTTTACATCATGGTATAAAAAAAAAACAAGGTAAAAACCTAATTGGTTAAATTTAGTTTCAAATAACGTACACAATACCTTTTACTTGTAAACAGGTAGGGTATAAAAATGGCTTTAGAGTGTAACTTTGGGAGTCCACTTTCAACATAAACAGACAAGAACAAGGAGTAATGGTCTCAAGTTGCAGTGGGGGAGGTTTAGGTTGGATATTAAGAAAAACTTTTTCACTAGGAAGGTGGTGAAGCACTGGAATGTGTTATCTAGGGAGGTGATGGAATCTCCTTCCTTAGAGGTTTTTAAGGTCAGGCTTGACAAAGCTCTGGCTGGGATGATTTAATTGGGGTTGCTCCTGCTTTTGAGCAGGGGGTTGGACTAGATGACCTTCTGAGGCCCCTTTCAACCCTGATGTTCTATGATTCTGTGATTCTATAAAGTAAATGTAACAATACTGCATGAGGTGTCTTCCTGGAGACTGGTATTGTATAAAACAAGAGTGGGCAAACTACGGCCCGCGGGCCCATCTGGCCCGTCAGACCATTTAATCCGGCCCTCAGCTCCTGCTGGGGAGCAGGATCGGAGGTTTGGCCCGCTCCGGCACTCCAGACAGGGAGCGGTGTCGCGGGGTTTGCTCTGCTCCGCGCGGCTCCTAGGAAGCAGCCGGCATGACCCCATTCCGTCTCCTATGTAGTACGCGGAGACATGGCCAGGCGGCTCTGCACACTGCGCCATCTGCCGGTGCCAACCCCACAGCTCCCATTGGCCGCGGTTCCCGGCCAATGGCAGCAGCATGGGTGGTGCCTGTGAGGGGGAAGCTTGCAGAGCCATCTGGCCACGCCTTGGAGCCAGAGGGGGGACATGTTTTTGGTAAAAGCCACCCGAAGCCTGCACCCCTGAGCCCCAATCCCCTGCCACGGCCCTGATTCCCCTCCTGCCCTTGATCCCAGCCCAGAGCCTCCTCTTGTACCCCAAACCCCACCTCAGAGCCCGTACCCCCAGCCAGAGCCCTCACCACCCCCATGCCCCAACAGCCTGCCCCAGCCCTGATCCCCCTTCCACCCTCCAAACCCCTTGGTCCCAGCCTGGAGCCCCCTCCTGCACCCCAAACCCCTCATCCCCAGCCTCAGCCCTACCCCATAGCCTAACCCACCACACTCCAGCCCGGAGCTCCCTCCCGCACCCTGAACTCCTCGTTTCTGGATCCCCCCCCGAGCCCACACTCCCAGATGGAGCCCTCACCCTCTCTCGCACCCCTACCCCCAATTTTGTGAGCATTCATGGCCTGCCATACAATTTCCATACCCCGATGTGGCCCTCAGGTCAAAAAGTTTGCCCACCCCGGTATAAAACCTTTTTTCCTGTACTATATTATAATGGCTTATAGCAATAAACCTAACTAGCATTGGTTATTTGGTCTCTTAAGTATATTTCATAACAAACCAAAGTGTGGTCAAGCAATTAACCCTGCCCAATTTATCAATAAATTGGCGCACCGAGCCAGGAGCCATCCAGCCAAAACATCAGTCAAACCAAGCACTGTTGGGTCGCATCCTAACTGCTCAGAAGGGGTAACATTGAGAGGTGGGACGCTAGTGTTTGTTAATCTCATGTACACTTGTGCAGGCCAGCAAGCACTGTGCTCAATCCTGCAATTCCAGGATGCACAAAAGTTGCTACTGTAACATTTTATAAAAAAAAGGTGCTACTATGGCAAAATGCCTCTTTAAAAAAATAACTGATTTTATCAGAACTGCCTAATAAAGCACTCAAGGCAAAACACCAATACTTCAAAAATTCCTGGGCAAAAAAACATACTTTAAAAATATATAAAAATTAATTTCAAGTAAAACTTTCTAGGCAAAATGCACAAATACAGCAAAGGCTAAAATGGCAAAATGCCGAAGCCCCAAAATTAGCAATTATAATGGCCAAAAATAACTGATTGTCTATGAGAGGGCAGATTTAATCTGGGGAGGATTTGTTGTAGGCAGAGATGGCAGTGGTGTCTAATGCTTCTCATTATATCCACTTTCTCAGGTGCTTAGTTAAGCTATTAACCATCTCCCTAGTCAGCCATTAGCCTGTAGATACCTTTGTGACCTGTTTGTAAGGGCAGCTAAGTAGTCCCTCTATTGCTCTGAGATGTGCCTTAAAAGCCTGAATGAGCCATTGTGGGGTTAGCCCAGTCCCCAGTGGAATTTGCTGAAACACAAGGTGATCTGCTACTGTGTGTGTATGAAACCCCATATGCAGGCTGTATGCACCATACTTTGTAGTCAGAAGATCGTGAGGGTGCTGAAGGAGTGGAATTACCAGTTTCTGACTAGGAGACAACATCCAGTCCAAGTGTTCTGCTGCCCAGGTCATTTGACCATGTCTTCCTGTTTTTTACCCACAGTGCATTACCAAGAGCATGAAGCTGGCTGGCTTTGGCTCCTCGCTGGCACTGCCTGACCGTGTTCTGACATTTGTCCGAGATCATCCTCTCATGGACCAGGTTGTTCACCCGCTGGAAATGGGACCCGTGCTGGTCAAGCTGGACACACAGTACCTCAGAATTGCAGTACATCGTGTCAGAAGCGTCTCTGGGCAGGAATATGATGTGCTGTACCTGGGGACCGGTGAGGGAGATGGCAGCACTGGGTGGGGACAGGAATGGACAGGCACAGGGAAAGAATGGGCACAGGTTGGGAGGGTATGGCTGTAAATCAGGTGCAGTCACCTGGGGGCAGCCATGTGGAGTGGAGAAATGAGTTATTATTTGTATTGTAGCTCTCATGGACCTGGACCCCATGGTGCTAGGCACTGTACAAATGCAGAACAAACAAAAGTCCCTGCCCCAAGGAGCTTACAGGCTAAGAATAACACAAGGGATGGATACAGACAGACTGAGAGGGGAGTACCAAGAAACAGAGATAATATTGGTCAGCATGGTAGGAAGTGGGCTCAGCACACTAGCACCATTGTCAATTTTTTTCTAGACTTCACAGCAAAGGAGGGTTTTGAAGGAGGATAATGAGTTAGTTTGGTGTCTATTTACTGGGATCATCTCCCAGGTGTGGGGGGCAGGAGGGGAGAAAGCACAAAATGTTTGTTTGAAAATGTAACAAGTGGGCGATGGAAGCTGGCATGATGATTGACTCGGGGCAGGAGTCAGCATTTCAGTAGTTAATGAGAGCTGATAGGTAGGGTGGGAATAGGTTGCAAAGGGGCTTGAAAGCAAAAACAAGGGCATATGTCTGAAGTGACAGAAAAGGGGGAACCAGTGGAGATATGTGGGGAGGGGCTGGCATGGTCAAAGCAATGGGCTAGGAAAACAATATTTGCAGCAGCATTCTGAATGGTGTGCATTGGGCAAGACTGCATTTGTCGAGGCCAGGGAGAAGGATGTTCAGTAATGGAGACGTGCGAGAACCAGAGCCCAGATGAGAATTTTAGCCGTGTGGGTGGGCAGGAGAGGCCATATGTTAGAAACATTATGTAGAAAGAATCTGGAAGACATAGACATGGTATGACCTCTCTCTAGGTCCTCACATCCAGAGTCAAAGGTGACCTCTGTGTTACAGGACTGAGTGACAGGCAGATGCTGATGTTGTCCACAGTGATGGAGAGAGGAGGTGTCAGGGAGGGCTTGAGATGCAGGCTAGGGGGCAGCTATCTGAGGTGAGAGCAAGAATGGCCACCCCCTGGCATGGGAGCTGAGGCCCTTTTGGGAAGGAACAGTTGTGGAGCTTGTTTCTGCTGCTGTGGCACCAGATGGTGGTGCTGATCTAATCTCTTCCCCTGCTCTGGCCTTCCCTTTGCAGAGGATGGACATTTGCACAAAGCAGTGAAGATTGCCCAAAAAGCTGTCATTGTTGAGGATCTGACACTGTTCCCAGAGCCCCAGCCAATTCAGAACCTGCAGCTCTACCAGGTGAGGGAACAAGCCCCTGGGTGCCTGGAGCTAGCACTGGCTAGGCTGGCATGTTCCTTGCACTGATGGACACGTGGTATGTTAAAAGGAAACTGACACGTACAGGGTGGGAAAATGTGGGTCTGGTGGATCAAATCCAAAAAGTGACTGCCTGGCCCCAGCCTTCCTTATCCCTGATTCAC
This sequence comes from Trachemys scripta elegans, assembly GCF_013100865.1. Taxonomy (NCBI): domain Eukaryota; kingdom Metazoa; phylum Chordata; order Testudines; family Emydidae; genus Trachemys; species Trachemys scripta. The sequence goes on from NC_048302.1 coordinate 140,291,023, forward strand.
TGGTAAATGAGGTTTACTGGGTTCCATTGCTCCCTGTTGGTGAGGGTAATAGATTCTTCCCTTACCCAGACACCCCTGGTTATCTGCCTGAGTGCTTATACTGTGCTCAGCACCATGGCAACTGTACATCTTACAGGTTATATATTAAAAATTCCATGGAATCTTGTTTCTCTTCCCCTTGCCCCTGTCGGCTGGTTGCTGTATGAACAGTGGTCACGTGAGTTTAATATGTGGTCCTGGCAGCACTGAGATTTGTGCTGGGAGTGATTGCCGCAGCTGTGGGCTACTGGCCACAAAAGTGCTATCCTTACGCTCATGGGCCTTCTCTTTGTGGCTGGCGGCTCCAGCAGTATATAGGTGTCATGGTGTCGTCCAGGGCAGGGAAAGAGTTTCTCAGGTACCTTGGGCCAACTTCAGACTGTATGGAGATTTTTCAAAGCACAATGTGGACAGTGCTTGGTCTTTGAAAATCTACTATGAGCACTGAGCGCCTGGTGCCTCGGCGTTAGGGGACCTTGCTGCTGTGATGCTGTACTCCCTGTTTCTAAACGTCACTGCTTCCCCATTGCACTCTGCTACCAAGGCTGCTCAAGATACTTCAGCAAGGGGTGCATGGTGTTGACGGGGATGGCATAATGACTGTACCAGCCCGTCAAATGATAGAAAAGCCTCAGAAATCAATGGGGTGGGGAGGGAAGGGAACTGGTCACTGGGATGTAAGTGATTCCCAGATGTACAGATTTCAAGGGCAGAAGGGATCTCTGCTCATGTAATCTGACCTCCGGTGTAGCACTGGCCAGAAAACCTCACCCAGTAATTCCTGCATCCAGCCCATAATTTCTGTCTGAGCTAGAGTAGATCCTGTGGAGAGCCAGGCCTTGATCTAAAGACTCCAAGTGATGGAGAATGCACCACATTCCTCAGTCAGTTGTTCCAGTGATTAATTCCCCTTACTGTTAAACAAAATATTTGCCCCTTATTTCTACTCTGAGTTTATCTAGCTTCATCTTCTGGCCCCTGGACCATGTCGAAGGAAACTTGCCCTTTGTTACATAGAGCAGCCTGAGTATTTGGTTATTAGAGAAGTTATCAACCTCTGCATGTCACATCCATCCATTGTATTCATGGAGTAGGGAAGTGTCCTATGTTCTGTCCTTGGACCCCTGAGGAGGACAGTGCAGTTCCCCCCACTGACAGAAAATTCCACCTCTTCTAGAAGTTCACGTACCCTGTGTGACATAACAAGCCGTACATACACCCTGCTTGCTGCGCCACCGTGATGTTCCCCTGGTGTTATCTGGAACGGTGGTCTGCTAGGTCACTCCAATCCTTGAATCTGGGAGCCAGCCTTACCCTGCTCTGCTGTGAAACCCTACACTCCTGGGTTGTTCCCATACAGCCTCTAGCATGTAAGCTGCTCCCAGCTACATGAGTGAGCACTTTTGGCCAGCCGCTGCTTGGATTGTGCAACCGATTGTGGATTGTGCAGCTAGCCAATATCTCCGGTCCCAGATACAACCCTAGGAACCTCCATCTTGCAGTGTCCAAGGGGAGTTTCTGACATGCTTCAAACCAAATGCACTGCTTCAGGTAGAATAAACAAACACATTCATTAACTACAAAAGATAGATTTTAAGTGATTATAATAATAATTATAATTAATGGAGATATCCCATCTCCTAAAACTGGAAGGGACCTTGAAAGGTCATAGAGTCCAGCCCCCTGCCTTCACTAGCAGGACCAAGTACTGATTTTTGCCCCAGATCCCTAAGTGGCCCCCTCAAGGATTGAACTCACAACCCCGGGTTTAGCAGGCCAATGCTCAAACCACTGAGCTATCCCTCCCCCCTAAGTCAAAGCACAAGAAGTCAGATTTGGTTGACTGACATAAAAGCAAAACACATTCTAAGCTGATCTTAACACTTTCAGTGCCCTTACAAACTTAGATGCGTCTAACCACAGGCTGGCTGGTTGCCCTTCAACCAGGCTCTCCTCTTTGATCAGCGCTTCAGTCGCTTGGTGGTGGTGTCTGTAGATGGAGGTGGAAGAGAAAGAGAGCATGGCAAACATCTCTCCCTTTTATCATGTCCTTTCTTCCCTCTTGGCTTAGCGCCCCCCCCCCTTCAGAGTCAGGTGAGCATTACCTCATCGCAGTCCCAAACTGTCCAAGGGAAGGGGGGTGACTCACTTGAGAGTCCAACAGATCCTTTGTTGCTGTCCTTTGTTCCTGTGAGGCTGGGCTGGGTTTGTCCCATACATGCCCTGATGAGGTGTGAACTGCCTCTCTGCTCCTGGAGAGTTTTGCCTGGGCTTGTTTTAAGCCATGAGGACACATTTTCAGCCTCATAACTATATACATGAAATTACAACCCATAACATTACTGTAACAACAATGCTCAGTGTATCATGAACCTTCCGAAGACACCTGGCATGACAAACTTTGCATTGGATACCACACAATCATATAATAAGGATTAACATGGGGGTGCAGAGTGTTCCCCTGGGGTACAGAGCATCACACTCTGCAGGTCACATCATTTCAAAGCCCCCTAGGCAAAGAGGCAGCAAACTTGCATCAAAGGACCCAGAGGCAAAGAAGAATGCTGTGCTGACCCTGTCTAGGATGTAGAGAAGCCTCTCTCCTGCTCCCCTTTAAAGTCATGAGGTGCTGGATGGCTTCAGGGATGAGCCTGCATCTCTGTGAGGACCTTGTTATGGGAGGCTGAGAGGTACCTATCACTTAGACTTTGCCTTGTTGTCCTCCCTTGGAGTGCTCATTGGGCAACTTGGGCACAAACACCCCCGACTTTGAAAATCTGGGTGCTCAGCTCCCACCTCAGCCCATCTATTGTGCCCAAGATACTCTATGTACATAGCCAAACTTTGCAAATGTTGGTTTTCACCTTCTGTTCTCTCTTGCTACCTTTGTAGAGCTGGTTGTATGTAGGGTCCTCTACTGAAGTGACTCAGGTCAACACAACAGACTGTGAGCGATACAAGAGCTGCATCGAGTGTGTCCTGGGCAGAGACCCCGCTTGTGCCTGGAGCAGAGAGCTGGGTGCTTGTATACGCCACCAAGGACAAAGTGGGTAAGTGACTTGCCTCCATTTCCTATTGTCACCAAAGGACCCATGAAAAATAAAACCTCGACCTTGAGGGATTGCTGCCGCCGACGATTGCCTGTAGCCTGGATGGTGACATCTTTTCCCTGAAATCTGATCCCTGCAAATCGCCTGTCACCACCTCTGCAACATTGCCATTTGCAACACCTGTGACTTTAAGATTCCCCATCGTGGGTCCCATCTCCTCTGTCCAGGGCCATTTCAGCTTCCTGCCCTCTGGCTTTCCTGAGCTCCAGCCCTTCTAATGCCAACTTGTCCAGAATGCTGCTTCCCACCTTCACTTATCACTTTGTTCCACCCCTTGCACTCTGCCAGTGATACCAGCCTAGATACCCTATTTGTCTGCTTCTCCCATAGCCCTCTAAATTCTTTCTTCCACACCATCACAATGCATGGAACCTGAAATGATCTGTAAGGTCTGTACTCTCTCCTTAATCAAAGCCTTATCTGCCTACAAGAATAGAGCCAAAACTGACTGTCAGTCTGAAGTGGCTCATGAATGTGGGTGCCAACCGCAGGGCAGACTGTTACAAACCAGGGCACAAACCGCAAACTGGTAGAGTGATCTATAATTAGAGTTCACCAACCAACAATCAAGTGTGAATTCCTCAAGCACTATAACAGACTTAACGTGGAGTCAGACAGCCCCCTTGGGCACTCCATCTGTCTTGCAACAAAGCGTGCCTTTGTGATAGATGGTCTGTTACACCAAAAATCACAGCGATATTCAGCTTACTCCCAGTCACTTACCCCAGGTCAATTGTACCTTAGATCTCTCACCAAAGACAACACTTGTAGCCAATCCTATATTAAACTAACTGAAGGTTTATTAACTAGGAAAAGGAAATCTGGCTGGTAGAAGAATAGGCATCTTCAGTATTTCCTTGTCTGTACTGGAGGTGTCCAGCAGACTTACAATAATGGAATACAAATTGGCCTGACCGCACCCCGTGTACCTCTCCTCATCACCCTATTGAAGGACTAGTTCAGATGTATCCTGTGTTGTATAAATTAGAAGGGACTTTAAAGGTGTCCTGTATCAGAGGGGTAGCTGTGTTAGTCTGTATCCACAAAAACAACGAGGAGTCCGGTGGCACCTTAAAGACTAACAGATTTATTTGGGCATAAGCTTTCGTGGGTAAAAAACTCACTTCTTCAGATGCATGGAGCCTTGTTTTTTTTTAAATGTGTTCTAGGGATGTTAAATCATATAATATTACAGTTCTTCTTTAAGTGGCCTCTGCATATTCACACTTATGGTATGTAGCAGCCCTGCCATCAAGCTGCAGAATTTTTCTAATAAGCAGTGTCCATTGGGACCTCTTATCTCTTCCCCCATGGAGGGAGGGATAGCTCAGAGGTTTGAGCATCGGCTGGCTAAACCCAGGGTTGTGAGTTCAAGCCTTGAGGGGGCCACTTAGGGATCTGGGACAAAATCACTACTTGGTCCTGCTAGTGAAGGCAGGGGGCTAGACTTGATGACCTTTCAAGGTCCCTTCCAGTTCTAGGAGATAGGATATCTCCATTATTTATAATTTATACTGGGGTGCTAGAGGAGTGTCCCCAGCCACTCTCCAAATTCATTTTTAATCACCAAAGGTGCAGCAAGCTTAGCTCACATGCAGTGTCCTCAACTTTTCCCTTGTCGCTTTCTCTTTTGAATCTGCCTTTGGGGACCATTTCCATTTTAGATAGAGTAACAGTGCAAATTTGTTCTGTTTGAAATGAGCACCAGGCACCGACGGGCTGTCTCAAAGCCCCCTACTGATGAAGGAGGTTCTTCAAGCCCAATTGGCAGTGTGTAAGTCCAGCAACTACTTTTGACATCTGCTAGCCTTAAGTGACTCTGTGCTCAGTGTGGAGAAGGTGGGAATTGTAATATTTTTATGAGCAATGTGTGACTCAGTTTATCCACTCATTTTGTGCTGCTGTCCACTGGGGCTGAAGGAGATAAATTCTCCTCTGGGACAAAGAGAATAAGAGCTAGGTGGTGGAGGCAAGCATAGATGAAGGAACTATCAAGGAATCTCAGCATATGAATGGAGACAAGGGGAGCACATGACAGCCAAGGAAGAGGTGGAAACAGCAGGGCTGCAACTTGAAATAGTGGCAGGAGGTTTCAAATGACTGTGTTAAGAACTGATCAGATAGACACACAAGGAGACAGAGGACCACAGACAAAGACAAGGTGGATTCCAGGAAGGAATGGAGTAATAAGGCAGTTGCTTTTGCCAGTAGTAACTCTGTCTTAAGTTGACTTTTCCATGCTAGCCTAAGTAATCTCAGATTATGTGTTTCAGTTGACTAATAAATGCTCCTGTTTTGAAAAGGCTGCCCCATGTCACTGTAAATATTCACTGGTTGCTTTGCTCCTTGAAGATGCAGAACCTTAAAGGCTTCTGAACTCTATGTAAGAGTGCACAGTGAGAATCAGGCTGTTGGAGGCCGAAGGTGCAGTTTTGGAGCCATGGGGCTGCACGCTCACCCTTGTAAAAAGTTAAGCCCAGTGCCTGGTGAATACAAAGGGTGTTTCCGAAAGGGACTGAAGGAAGGCCAGGATACAACAAACCCTGTATAGATCTATGACACTCAGCTTAAGCAGTATCCCTCTCCCTGGTCTTCTCCAGGTGGGCCTGGTGCCATTTGGCACCAAGATCCCTGAATGTGTCCAGGTTAACCTGTTCATTCCAGAGTCCCAGAACCGTCAATGCAGCACCAAGGTTTCTAGATTCCTCCAGGTCAACCTATATGTTGCCAAGGTCCCAGCACAACACTGATGCAGTGGGTTGCTCTATTCAGCACTGAGGTCCTGGCACCACTGATAGCTGAGATCCCTGGGTCTCTGGTGCCATCAATTCATTGTCACAGTTCTCAAGTCCCTCTGGGTTGATCTAGTTTGTCCTCAACGTCTTGGCACCATCCCCAGATCCATCCAAGTCAACTGAGTTCACTGCCTGTGATCCAACATCATGAACCCTGGTGAACCACTTGATGGAAGTGTTCCAGTGCCTATTACATATGGCATTAATGTTCCCACAACAATCTGGGTCATCTAAGGTTTTGACCCCGTTAGCTAGGGTACCACTAGTCTAAAGGAGTCCAGCACCAATATAAAAGAGTGTTAGGTCTTCTGGTCCTTCTTGGTGCATGGGCCTATTGCTGAGAACTTGGCACAATTAACTGTGACTCTTGCTTCAAGTGGCTCGGGAGCACTATAAACAGCACTAAGGTGGACTTTCGTTGAAGCGTACTGTACCCAACTCTGTGGTCTATAGAATCCATATGAGCCAACATAGGTCAGTAGAAAGATTCAGCACCAATAATTTGGGTAAACCACTTGACAAAGCAGTTTGGTGCCCAATATAAATAATACTCAAATTCCCATATTTGCTCAGTATAACTGGAGCTGATGTCAGCATGATTCGCTGTCTATGAAATACCAGTTGCTAAAGGAGTCTTATCATAGAATCATAGAATATCAGGGTTGGAAGGGACCTCAGGAGGTCATCTAGTCCAACCCCCTGCTCAAAGCAGGACCAATTCCCAACTAAATCATCCCAGCCAGGGCTTTGTCAAGCCGGGCCTTAAAAACCTGTAAGGAAGGAGATTCCACCACCTCCCTAGGTAACACATTCCAGTGCTTCACCACCCTCCTAGTGAAATAGTGTTTCCTAATATCCAACCTAGACCTCCCCCACTGCAACTTGAGACCATTGCTCCTTGTTCTATCATCTGTCACCACTGAGAACAGCCGAGCTCCATCCTCTTTGGAACCCCCCCTCAGGTAGTTGAAAGCAGCTATCAAATCCCCCCTCATTCTTCTCTTCTGGAGACTAAACAATCCCAGTTCCCTCAGCCTCTCCTCATAAGTCATGTGCTCCAGACCCCTAATCATTTTTGTTGCCCTCCGCTGGACTCTTTCCAAGTTTTCCACATTCTTCTTGCAGTGTGGGGCCCAAAACTGGACATAGTACTCCAGATGAGGCCTCACCAATGTCGAATAAAGGGGAATGATCATGTTCCTCGATCTGCTGGCAATGTCCCTACTTATACAGCCCAAAATGCCGTTAGCCTTCTTGGCAACAGGAGCACACTGTTGACTCATATCCAGCTTCTCGTCCACTGTGATACCCTATATCAGTGTCACCAAGGTTTCCTGATTTGTCACAGATTCAGGAGAATCACATATTTTGATGCTTTAGGTCTAGCACAAGTGGCTTATAGGCCCCCAAACATATCTACATTGTTTGGGTCAGAGAACCTGGCAGCATTGACTGTTGCCACCGATAAGAAAAATAAAATAGTTCCCTGATCGCCTAGGGACTGCTGTTGGTGCCCCTAAAAAAAATCTGGGCCTACTATCCTGGTCTCCTTTTAAATACTACTGGGGGATGCTGTCTTTTGATGGTTTACTCCCAGCGCCTGCAGGGATAATCAGATGAAGCTCTAAGATGTTTTTGTGGGAGTCCCTCCAGAGGAAATCAGTATAGCTACAAAAGTTCTGACGAGTATCTGGAATCACCTTAGTGAGCTCAGAAACCTTTCCCTGGATTCTCTAACCCTATTCTTGAGTGCCGAAATGTCCTTGGCACTGAAACCTTTGGAAACCCACCCTCAAGCCAGACTGACATGGCCCCGGAACATACTGACTCTAATACAGTGTACCACCAGTTGTTGGTTAAGACTTCTAAACCAAGGTTAATGCCAAAGCTCTGACTGCCTTCAGACATTTAGGGTCCAAACACTGGCATTTGTGCTCTATTTCTGAAGTTCACTCATAAAGAGCTTTCTTAGAATCTGTACCACTAACATCTGCCAGTGCTGGATCACTGGTTCTTTCTGTGATATCCCTTGGGTCCCCAGGAACCACAGTAAATAAATACATTTTGGCAGCCATGCCTGGAGCCTCTCTGCCTTAACACCAAAGTTCGCTGTTCTAATCAGCTTGTGTTTTCTGGTGCTGTACCTTTATGCTTTAGTCCTGCAGCCTATTCAGTGGTGATCATCATCAAATCATTAAAAATGGGATAGAGAATCAGAGAATATCAGGGTTGGAAGGGACCTCAGGAGGTCATCTAGTCCAACCCCCTGCTCAAAGCAGGATCAATCCCCATACAGATTTTTGCCCCAGATCCCTAAATGGCCCCCTCAAGGATTGAACTCACAACCCTGGGTTTAGCAGGCCAATGTTCAAACCACTGAGCTATCTCTCCCCCCATGGAGGGATAAGATGGAGAATATCTTATTGCCCTTATATAAATCCATGGTATGCCCACATCTTGAATACTGCATACAGATGTGGTTTCCTCATCTCAACAAAAATACACTGGCATTAGAAAAGATTCACAGAAGGGCAACTAAAATTATTAGGGGTTTGGAACGGGTCCCATATGAGGAGAGATTAAAGAGGCTAGGACTTCTCAGCTTGGAAAAGAGGAGACTAAGGGGGGATATGATAGAGGTATATAAAATCATGAGTGGTCTGGAGAAAGTGAATAAGAAAAAGTTATTTACTTGTTCCCATAATATAAGAACTAGGGGCCACCAAATGAATGGGCAGCAGGTTTAAAACAAATAAAAGGAAGTATTTCTTCACACAATGCAGTGTCAACCTGTGGAACTCCTTGCCAGAGGAGGTTGTGAAGGCTAGGACTATAGCAGGGTTTAAAAAAGAACGAGATAAATTCATGGAGGTTAAGTCCATTAATGGCTATTAGCCAGGATGGATAAGGAACAGTGTCCCTAGCCTCTGTTTGTCAGAGGGTGGAGATGGATGGCAGGAGAGAGATAATTCTCAGATAATTTTGAATTTAGCCTAACCTGAGAACTCAGGAAGCTACAATAGCCAGTGAGAAAGCACTTAACTTCTAAAGCTAGGATTACCACTGAAATTAAGAACTCCAATTGCTCAGAATTGTTGGTGTAGAGTGCTGTTCCTTGGCCCCAGCACGGGAAAATCGCTACCTAATGTCACACCTATAAAGTAACATTTGCATTTTATAACCTTTTATCATGGGACAAACTCCAGCTTTTATATTGGTCCAACTAGCTATAAGTATCCACTGGATGCTTTCCTTTTAAAGCAGTTCAAAAAAAATGAGATGGGGAGAGAATCCTGCTATCTATCTCAGACATCAGTGTGTCCATGTCTGTATACGGATTCTTTTGGTCAACAGGCAGGTTCCTTACTAGTGTAACTGCATTTTACCTTTATTCAGCCTCCATAAGACTGATTGCAAAGGAATCATACTTTATTGATACTACTTACTCCCAAGCTACTTGTCTCAGGTCATGCAAGATGCAGAAAGTGAAGATAACACATGCTCCTAAGGGAATTTCTTTCTCTCCTCGCTGACCATCTACAGTAATATTTGCAGGTGGTGACTGAAATGGTAGAACGGTTTATCTTGTTATCCAATCTTTTTAAGGTTCATATAGTCTGTAGAAGGTGAAAGCTCCATGTTAGTGTTCTGGAGTTGAAAGCTATTTGTCTTGCCTGCAAGACATTCTCCCTTTGATCAAGACCAGAAACTCATCTTCTAAAAGCACAAATGTCATCCATAGGTCTCAGGCTACTATTATATATTATTGGTCTGCTTCGAGTGATTGTGTATGTATCGATCCACCCCCGGTGTGTGCATGCCCAAGGTACTTGAGCCAATTAATTTTAGTCAGCAGTACTTGTTGGGGTGCCATATGTCCCCTGAGTGTCCCCATGCCTCCAACAAGGGCATAAAGGGCTGGGCTGTCCTGACCCTTCTCAGTTCTACTCACCGCCTGTGGCTATAAGTTGGAGCTCCTTGTGAGCCTCAAGCTCACTTTTCCACCTAGCTTCTCATTTCTCTTTTCATGTGTAAATAGTTGAGTGTTTAGGCTTAGAGTAAATGGATAGTGTTTGTTTCCTTTATCTGTTCCTGGGTGAGAAAGCTTTTCTTTGTTTGTGGAGGTGATGCTCCAGTACCACATTACTATGGAGAAAAGAATTCTGTCTTTCACATGAGGCAGTTATGCGCTCATTGCTTCATTTGAATATGTAAGAGACAAGAGCAGCATTTGCAACTCTTCTACTAGGAGAAAGCCGAAATACCATGAGCCTCATCTGAGGGAGTACCTTGTGGAAAAATCTATGCATTCAATCTCAGATCCAGACCATTGTGGACCTGAGCAAACTGATTACTCCTCCTACAGAACTGCTCCGGCTGCTCCTTCTTCTGCTTCTGAGGCTATGTCTACACTACCGCGGTAAGTTGACTTATGTTACACAATTCCAGCTATGTGAATAACGTAGCTGGAGTCAATGTAGCTTAGGTCAATTTACTGCGGTGTCTACACTGCACTACACTTCTCGTTCCCAGTAGAATACCGGGGTCAACCACAGAGCGCTCTGTCATTGACTTTGCGGGTCTTCATTAGACCCACTAAATCAACCTCCGGTGCATCGATTACCGGAACATTGATCTGGCGATAGCATAGACATAGCCTTACTCTCAGAAAGGCAAAAACCCCCGAAGGCCCACAGAGAGAAGAGGCATCGCTCTCCTTCCCTAAGGCCACCCTTCAAGGACATGAAAACTTCCCGCTGTCAAAGTAAAGACTGTCAGGACCCAAGAAGTGCACCTCAGCCTCTCATGGGGATTCCGGCCGTTGTATTTCCACTGATGAGGCCTCTCATAAGCCTTCTGGTACTGAGATTAGAGGAAGAGCCCTGGAGTGCTGCTCTCTGGTACTTCCTATACAAATGCATTCAACTTGTGGTGTTGGCTATGGTGCCAACTTTGAGGCTGGTACTCACCATACCATCTACAACTGCGGTGCTGATGGCTCTGGCACTGATAACTCCAGAGCCAGCATCTTCAACCTCAGCATGTACAGTGACAGTGGCATCCTGCTATCAGTACAGTCATACTGTTTTGCTTGTCAGTACTGGTCTATCCCCTCCTGCAACAGGTTGTGCTCTTGGCGCTGATCACCAGCGGCACCACCTGTGCTGTCCAGGCTACCTAGCATTGCGATGGAACCATGCCACGTCCACCAGAGACGATATTTTTAATTCCCCTTAATCTCAGGGCAGCAGGGAATCTTCTCCATCCAGGTTTCAGATCTGAGTTCTCTTCTTGGGTCACTCCTGGATGACTCCTCAGCAGGACTGTCCTGTATTCCCTCAGATCCATGGCAAAAGACTTTTCTCCTTGGGGACCCAGGTTGGCCCTAGCACCCTTAGCTACCCCCCTAGCATTCCTCAAGCCACCAGATGGGTTTCAGATTCCCATTCCAAGCCGAAGTCTCCAACTCCACCAGCATCCTGGAAGGCCCCTGTCCCACCTCAGTGACGGAGCAGGCACCAGCCTGGATTCTTTGAATGAGGACCTGCAAGATACTCATTCATTTCTCATCTTTCTCACCTGATAAAGTGTAGTGCCCAAATCATCCTCTTCTGTTCCTCAGTGTGTATAAGACCTTGCAGGACCTCATGTGAAGTGTGACCTCGGCACTTGACATACAAGCAGAGGTGGTTCAGAAAACTCAGAGACGTAGGATTGGATGGGACCTCGAGGTCATCTACTCCAGCCTCTTGCGCTGAGGCAGGACCAAGTAAACCTAGACCATTCCTGAAGTTGTTCATGCTGCTAAGTGCTGCTGTTCTTCGAGCTCTGATGTTAGCTGCACGAGCAGAAAGTGCAGCGTATTGATTCCAGCAGACCTCGACGTTGTTCATAAAGAAAAACCACAGGCTCGATTCAGTGGCAAAGGCACTCGGGCATGTTTATTGTTGACAAAGTACAGTATTAGTGTCCCATTAGAGGTGCACTAACACATGTATGCATGCAACAAGATATATGCTATCCCCTAGACCAGTACAAAGATGCCCCTTCTATGACTTCTTTTTATACATTGATACAAACAGATTATGTATCGCACTCCATAAGCTTTGTTGTTATCCTGTACCTTGTACCTGCTAGTTCGAACAAAACATCCTCATCAGTTATTCCGTCTGTCCCTCCTTATCTCTTGAGAGGCCTGTGTGTCCCTGTACCATCTCCTAGGAATGTGTTTACGCAGTTACTTGAGAACTCTGGGTGTTTCTGTACCATCTTCTCAGGTCAGGAGGGTGCTTACTTGGTTAGCCAATACCTGGTGTATGCTATTTTGCCAAGGCCAGGCCTGCTGTGGTTTACAACCTTTGGTTCACACTATTAGTTATGCCTAGGGCTCCAGCAAGGCCTATATTCCCCTCCTTTTTGTCTTTGTGGGGAGGATCTTTACCACTCATCCTGCAAAAAAATCATCATAAAATCATAGGGTTAGAAGGGACCACAAGGGCCATCTACTCTAACCTCCTGCCAAGAAGCAGGATTTGTTGTATCTAAATCATCCAAGACAGATAGCTATCCAGCCTCCTTTTGAAAACCTCCAGTGAAGGAGCTTCCCAAGGTAGTCTGTTCCGTTGTCCTACTGTTCTTAGTTAGGAAGTTTTTCCTGAGATTTAATCTAATTCTGCTATGCTGTAGTTTGAACCCATCGCCTCTTGTCCTGCTCTCTGTGGCAAAAAGAACAACTTTTCTCCATCTTTTTTATGGCAGCCTTTCAGGAATTTGAAAACCGCTATCATGTCCCCCCTTAATTTCCTCTTTTCCAAACCAAACATAGCCAATTCCTTCAGCCTTTGCTCATATGGCTGCATTCCATCCTTTTGATCATCTTTGTCACTCACCTCTGGATCCTTTCCAGCTTCTCTACATCCTTTCTATACATTAATGACTGAAATTGGACACAGTACTCCAGCTGAGGCCTAACCAGTGCCGAGTAGAGCAGTACTATCACATCCTGTGATTTGCATACTAGGCCTCTGTTAATGCAACCCAAAATTACATTTGCGCTTTTTTTTTTTTTTTTTTTTTTTTTTTGCGCAAAAGCATAGCTGCAGACTCATGCTGAGGTTGTGATCCACCACAACTCCCAGATCCTTTTCAGCAGTGCTCCTGCCAAGCCAGTTATTTGTGCATTTGGTTTGTCTTCCCTAAGTATAGCACCTTACATTTGTCTGTTGAATTTCCTTTTGTTGTCTATAGCCCAGTTCTCCAATTTATAAAGATGCCTCTGAATTTTAGCTTTCTCCTCCAAAGTGTTGGCCAGCCCACCTAACTTTGTGTCATCTACAAACTTGATCAGTATGCTCTCTATTCCTACAACTAGGTCATTAATAAATACATTAAACAACACTGGACCCAGAACAGATCTCTGTGGAACCCCACTTGAGACCTCCTTCCAAACTGACATCATTCCATTAATAGTTACTCTTTGTTTGTGGTTGTTTAAGCAGTTGTGTCCACTTGATGGTAGTTCTGCCGAGCCCGCATTTCTCTTTCATACCTATCAGAATGTCATGTGGGATTATGTCAAAAGCCTTGCTGAAGTCCAAGTATATTATGTCCACCGCATTCCACCTATCCACCAAACCAGTTACCCTGTCAAAGGAGGATATCAAGTTGGTTTGGCATGATTTGTTCTTAGGAAATCTATGCTGGGTGCTAGTGATCACCCCTTCATCCTCCAGATATTCACAATTGAATGTTTTATACATTGCTCTCGTAGCTTCCCAGGTATTGAGATCAGGCTGACTGGTCATAGTTCCCTGGCTCCTCCGTTTCCCCCTTTTTAAAGATGGGCACTACCGTAGCCTTTCTCCAGTCTTCCGGGACCTCTCCTGTTATCCTTGAATTTGTAAATATTATTGCCAGTGGCTCCGAGATTTCTTCAGCTAATTCCTTCAGTACCCTGGGGTGAATAGCATCAAGCCCCACTGACTTGAATTCATTCAAATTGGTCAGAAGATCTCTGATGTGTTCTTTAATTATCCCGATCTGCAACCCTTCCCCTTCATTGTCTATAGTAACTTCACTAGTCGTCCCATCACGTTATTTCTTGTGAAATGACTGAAGTAAAATAGGCATTGAGCAGCTCTGCCTTCCTATCATCTTTGGTTACCAGCTCACCACCTCCATTAAGCAGCACGGACCCACACCGTCCCTGATCTCCCTTTTTTGTCTGATGTATTTGAAGAACCTCTCCTTGTTGTCTATAACATTCCTTGCCAACTGTAACTCATTCTTTGCCTTGGCTTTCCTGATTTTGTCCCTACAACTTGTGCTATTCCCGTGTATACTACTTTGGTGACATGCCCCTCCTTCCATTTCCTGTATGTATCCCTTTTGATTTTTAGATAGCTAAAAAAAACGTTGTGCAGCCACATTGGCCTCCTGTAGCTCTTATCTTTCCTCTGTATCGGAATAGCTTGATGTTTAGCCTCTAGTATTAAATCTTTTGGAAACTGCCAACCCCCTTCAACTCCTTTTCTTCCTAACTGCTCTTTCCTTGGGACCTTACCTACTATTTCTCTGAGTTGATTGATGGCCTTTCTGAGGTCCACTGTCCTTGTTTCGCTGTTCTCATGTCCTCCTTTCCTTAGGATCTTGAATTCTATCAGATCATGATCACTTCCTGTTGGTCAAAATCAGATCCAAAATGGATGACCCCCCAGTTGTTTCCTCACCTTTCTGAATCAGAAAGCTGTCCCCTACACATGCTTAGAACTTGCAGGACATATTATATTTTGCTGTAATAGTCTTCCCAGATATCAGGGAAGTTGAAATCCCCCATTAATACTAGCTCATGTGTGTTAGCTAATCTTGTTACCTGCTTGTAGAATGCCTCATCCATTTCCTCCTCTTGATTTTGTGATCCGTAATAGACCCCCACCATAACATTGCTACTATTCTCTTCCCTTTTTCTCCTCACCTAGAGACTCTCATAGATCTGCTACTCACTTCCTCTTGGATCTCAAAGCAAGTGCATACATTCTTGACGTGCTGTGCAACACCACCTCCTTCATAATGTGTGAACTGAAAATGACTCAGTGGACTAAACACTGTTTGGTGGACATCTTCCTTTACCCATTCATTGATTCATGTCCAATCCCATGTACAATTTGTGGACAGTTTCCTTTTTTCAATTGTTCTTAGTCCTATATAGTGAGCCTGGGAATGTTAGATCTGGAACTTTAGTGGAGGGTGTAGTCTTTGTATTGAGCCCTGGCGTCAGTGTGTATGGGATAGATATATTATAATAAATAATTACCATATTGAATAACAATATCCATAGATATAAGGATGACATAAGGATAACTGAAATAATAAAGGTATATTGCTAATGTTATTATATATTTTTAAATTTCCTCCATTACCACTGCTTTATTAATGGCCAAAGCTGATCCTTTCACAATCTGCTGTTGTAATTTTGCCTTTTTCATTTGGAAACGCCGACAACAGCACGTTCCAATCAGGGCAATCAGTGCTCCTGCTTGCACAATCATAAGAACCAAGCTGAGTGTTCTAACTACAGGATGCAGGGTGACATCCTCTGGAATTGCCCACCAAGGTGCTGTGACCTGCTCTTAGACCTTTCCTATATCCTGCATGTATTGGCGAATAAGTTTGGCTATGGGAACCAAAGCTTCCTTTGTGCATGCCACTAAGTCATATCTCCAGGTATAATGTCGTAATTGGGGTTAGTTAGAGTACTTATGTTGTCAGGGGAAGTAATGACCTCGGTGAGTATGCTGGCATCACATCGGCCAGAAAGCATGAATTCTAATCTGGACTGTATTGGTTATATGAAGGCAAAACCCTTCTAAGTATCCCAGACAGGGGTTACCTTGCACTGTGAAATGGGAGTATCCCAAGGCCCGGATGTGTCCTTGAGCCTACTACTTCATTCACCACTGCTGTTTGTACCAAACAAACCTAACCTTTTTCTCCACTACTGACCGTGACAGTGGCACAACGTTCACAGAGCCCATCCATGGCTCTTGTCTCAGTCATAAGATGAATACTAGGCTAGTGCTGCACATATGTATTATTTACAAAGGTCTCCATACTGTTAGTTTAAAATACTCTCAGAGGAGGTTTGTTCCATCTAGGGACTGCTATTAGAATTTGAATACTTCCATCCCTGTTAGAATCCAGGGTCCGGTCAAATTTGGCAAACTAAAAAATATCCAGTGTGATGTGTTCTATTTTCTGTTTGAGTAGCTGTGTTATGATAAGTGACAGAGTCCTGTGGCACCTTATAGACTAACAGACGTATTGGAGCATAAGCTTTCGTGGGTGAATACCCACTTCGTCAGACGCATGTGGTGGAAATTTCCAGAGGCAGGTATAAATATGCAGGCAAGAATCAGTCTAGAGATAACGAGGTTAGTTCAATCAGGGAGGATGAGGCCCTCTTCTAGCAGTTGGTGTGAACCCCAAGGTTCCAGATCCAGACTAACACGGCTACCCCTTTGATACTTGACACCATGCAAGGCACTGCATTTAGCCATATAGCGTGGAAATCCATCAACCTCATGAAGAAACTTGCACAAGTACAGACAGATATCATCTTCCTTTCCAAATGCAAACGGATAGACATCATACCAAATGAACGGAGGGTGAAAAATCCATTGCTATCTACATACTGCACAGACCACAGTGAGAGATTATGCCATACACTATCAAAGAAACTGAGGAACCACCTGATCAGCATCCTATACAGCAAACAGGAAAACATAAAAAAAGAGCTCTCCAACCTGGAGACTTTCATAAATAACCAACCTTCCACACAAACAGACTTTACTAAAATAAGACAGGTGATCTACATTACACACTTCACCTCTCTACAAAGGAAAAAGGACCGTAAGCAGTCTAAAATCCTACCTGCCACATGGGGCCACAACAGTGGTACCCCTAATTCACCCAGCAATATCGTCAATTTATCCAGCTACACACTCAAACCGGCAGAAGAGTCTGTCCTATCTCGGGGACTCTTTTTGCCCCACCACCCCCACAAACATGATACAGTTCTGCGGTGACCTGGAAGCCTACTTTCGCTGTCTCCAACTCAAAGAATACTTTCAAGATAACACTGAACAGCGCATTGATATACAGAGACCCCCCACCAACAGCACAAGAAGAAAAACTCCATATGGACTCCTCCTGAGGGTCGAAATGACAGTCTGGACCTATACATAGAATGCTTCTGCCGACATGCACAGGCAGAAATTCTGGAAAAACATCATCACTTGCCTCATAACCTAAGTCGTGCAGAACACAATGCCATTCACAGCCTCAGAAACAACCCTGACATTATAATTAAAGAGGCTGATAAAGGAGGTGGTGTTGTCATCATGAACAGGTCTGACTACCAAAAGGAGGCTGCCAGACAACTCTCCAATACCAAATTCTACAGGCCACTTTCCTCAGATCCCACTGAGGAATATACTAAGAAACTGCACCATCTACTCAGGACACTCCCTACACTAACACAGGAACAAATCAACATACCCTTAGAGCCCCGACCAGGATTAGTCTATCTACTACCCAAGATCCACAAACCTGGAAATCCTGGACACCCCATCATCTCTGGAGTTGGCACTCTCACTGAAGGACTGTCTGGATATGTGGACTCTCTACTCAGACCCTACGCCACCAGCACTCACAGCTATCTCCGTGACACCACTGATTTCCTGAGAAAACTACAATGCATTGGTGATCTTCCAGAAAACACCATCCTAGCCACCATGGATGTGGAGGCTCTCTGCACAAACATCCCACACACAGATGGAATACAAGCTGTCAGGAACAGTATCCCTGATGATGCCACAGCACAACTGGTTACTGAGCTCTGTGACTTTATTCTCACGCACAATTATTTCAAATTTGGTGACAATATATACCTCCAGACCAGTGGCACTGCTATGGGTATCCACCCCACAGACAGAGACCAACACCTACAAGATCTTCACCAAGCATTCTCAAAACTACGGTACCCACACAAGGAAATAAGGAAACAAATCAGCAGAGCCAGACATGTACCCAGAAGCCTCCTGCTGCCAGACAAGCCCAAGAAAGAAACCAACGGAACTCCAGTGGCCATCACCTACAGTCCTCAGCTAAAACCTCTCCAACGCATCATCTGTGATCTACAACCCATCCTGGACAACGATCCCTCGCTTTCACAGGTCTTGGGAGGCAGGCCAGTCCTCACCCACCGATAACCCGCCAACCTTAAGCATATTCTCACCAGCAACCACACACTGCACCATAGTAACTCTAACTCAGGAACCAATCCATGCAACAAACCTCGATGCCAACTCTGCCCACATATTTACACCAGCGACACCATCACAGGACCTAACCAGATCAGCCACATCATCACCGGTTCATTCACCTGCACGTCCACCAATGTAATATACGCCATCATGTGCCAGCAATGCCCCTCTGCTATGTACATCGGCCAAACTGGACAATCCCTACGTAAAAGGATAAATGGACACAAGTCAGATATTAGTAATGGCAATATACAAAATCCTGTAGGAGAACACTTCAACCTCTCTGGACACATAATAGCAGATTTAAAGGTAGCCATCCTGCAGCAAAAAAACTCCAGGACCAGACTCCAAAGAGAAACTGCTGAACTTCAGTTCATTTGCAAATTTGAAACCATTAGCTCAGGATTAAACAAAGACTGTGATGACTAGCCAACTACAAAAGCAGTTTCTCCTCCCTTGGAGTTCACACCTCAACTGCTAGAAGAGGGCCTCATGCTCCCTCATTGAACTTACCTCATTATCTCCAGACTGATTCTTGCCTGCATATTTATACCTGCCTCTGGAAATTTCCACCACATGTCTGACGAAGTGGGTATTCACCCACAAAAGCTTATGCTCCAATACATCTGTTAGTCTATAAGGTGCCATTGGACTCTTTGTCGCTTTTTACAGATCCAGACTAACATGGCTACCCCTCTGATACTGTGTTATGATAGTTGTGCTGTTTAACAGGTGAGGCCATTGCTTGAACTGTATCTGGGCTAAGCTTTGGTTAATCAATTTAACAACCTTACTTCTGTACATCACACTTGCTGTTCCCAAAGAAACAACATTATGGTCTAGGCTACTTATAATAGTTGCATTAATATATTCAAAATCTTGAGCAATAAGGTGCATATCATCAATTGTTAATGCATGTTGATTAAGTAGTGAACTGCTAATACCACCCCTGGATTTTACTGCTTTTTCTACTCCGTTAATAATGCTATTAAATTTAAAAATTAAGCTTTCAATGTCTGCCGTATTCCCTATAGACATTCCTAGGCCTGAACCTTCCACGACTGTGTTTGCATTAGTTCTCTTAGATCTGTCTGTGTTTTCTGTAGAGCGGCTGTAACCATGCCTTTGTGGGTCACAACTGAGAATACCAAATTCAGGACAAACTGCTGAGAAATAGGGCAGACACACCCCAAAACTGGCGGTTATTCTCCCATAAGATAGACCAAACCAACGACAAAAGTAAACTTCTGTTTCACCACATTGGTTAACAAGAAGTCAGAAAAGCAGTTTCCTGAGGCATTTCTGTCCTTGTATCACCACCAAAAACATTAGACTTAATGATGAGTGGCTATTTAAAACCAATTTAATCAAATAAAAGGTTCTTCTGATCCCAAAGGATCAGCCGCACACCCAGGTCAATATGTAACTCAGATGTTACCCAAAAATCACGCTGATACCAATCCTTTAGTATCTAAAATTTAAAGGTTTATTTATAAAAAGAAAGAAAGGTGAGTTAAAATTGGTTAAAGGAATCATATACATACAATAATTGCAAAGTTCTTGGTTCAGGATTGTAGCAGTGAAGGAATAAACTGCTGGTTTAAGTCAGGCCTCTGGTTGCTTCCAAATCATTGGACGGTCCTCAGTCCCTGGGTTAGACTGCTCCTATTAGTATAAGTCCAGAGGCTGGAGCAGGAAAGAGGCCGGAGCAGGAAAGAGGCAAAATGGAAATGTTTCCAGCGCCTTTTATGGCTTCTGCCATATGGAGGGAAACTCATTGTTTCAAACAAAGCCCTCAGCACAGCTAGTGGAAAATCACAGGTGACAAGATGGTGTTTGAAGTCACATGTCCATGCATAATTTTGCTTAGTCACAGCAGTGGCTATTGCCTATACTTCTGATGGACCGTACACAGGAAAGTCCATTCAGTGTAGATGGGTGTCTTCCATTGCTAGCCAAGTGTTCTTTAGATAGGCCACTCAACTTGAATAGTCCCTCCAAGATGTGCTAAGTTCTGTTCATAGTGGACCCTTTTCTCTATGCTGCCTATAGCCAGTTTTTTTTAATTTTATACACCTTGTGGGTGCTACCCAGGAGCAAACATTTTGAAATACATGTATAGCGCCAACAGTCATAACTTCAATATCAGAATGGTACATGGATATAAATAGCATAATCATATTCAGCAAATCATACCCTTTCTATTGACACCTTACTTGACACACTTTGAATAAGATTCGTTGCAATTATATAATAGTGGTAGCAACAATGATCTACATGGTCATATTTTAATCAGATGTCACAGAGGCCCACAGTGTTTTTCCATGCCCTAAGCAGGGTATTAATTTCTGTTTAAACCCCTTTTGATAGTTTTCAGTACACCATTTGGGTATAGCCATTTGAGAAAAATCTAGCCTCAATGAAATGTGTCCATCCCACATTTACCACCATATATTCCACTGTAGGGTGCAGAAATATCCCTGATGCAGGGAAGAAAAGGAAGAAAAAATCAGTTTCACACATACGGAATGGGAAGAGACTGTCTAGGAAGGAATACGGCAGAAAGGGATCTAGGGGTTATAGTGGACCACAAGCTAAATATGAGTCAACAGTGTGATGCTGTTGCAAAAAAAAGCAAACATGATTCTGGGATGTATTAACAGGTGTGTTGTGGTCAAGACACGAGAAGTCATTCTTCTGCTCTACTCTGCGCTGGTTAGGCCTCAGCTGGAGTATTGTGTCCAGTTTTGGGCACCGCATTTCAAGAAAGATGTGGAGAAATTGGAAAGGGTCCAGAAAAGAGCAACAAGAATGATTAAAGGTCTTGAGAACATGACCTATGAAGAAAGGCTGAAAGAATTGGGTTTGTTTAGTTTGGAAAAGAGAAGACTGAGAGGGGACATGATAGCAGTTTTCAAGTATCTAAAAGGGTGTCATAAGGAGGAGGGAGAAAACTTGTTCACCTTAGCCTCTAAGGATAGAACAAGAAGCAATGGGAGGTCTAGGTTGGACATTAGGAAAAAGTTCCTAACTGTCAGGGTGGTTAAACACTGGAATAAATTGCCTAGGGAGATTGTGGAATCTCCATCTCTGGAGATATTTAAGAGTAGGTTAGATAAAGGTCTATCAGGGATGGTCTAGACAGTATTTGGTCCTGCCATGCGGGCAGGGGACTGGACTCGATGACCTCTCGAGGTCCCTTCCAGTCCTAGAATCTATGAATCTATGAGATAACTTTAGCCTCAAAATTGAGATTCCAACCTTGTATGTGCAGTTAAACTACATGTCTTGTCCCACAGAACCCACAATGTTAGTTTGTGCTGATATTACCATGCTGGGCTAGGACGGGGCGCGATCTCCGATGCCTTCCTCCTGTCCTGGTCAGGCCAGTTTCTCTATGCCTTCCCCCCATTCCCACTGATAGGCAAGGTCCTGGAAAAGATAAAGACGGACAGGGCCCGGGTCCTACTGATTGCCCCAGCGTGGCCCAGGCAGCATTGGTACGAGACCCTCACAGGACTGGCCGTTGCTGTCCCGCCCGGATCTGCTCTCCCAGGACCAGGGCCACTGCCTCCACCCTAACCTAGCGGCGCTCCACCTCACGGCGTGGCTGCTCAATGGTTAGGCTGGGAGGAGAGTTTGTGCTCGGAAGGGGTTCAGCGCGTCCTCTTGGAAAGCAGGCGACCCTCCACGCGTCGTACCTACTTGGCAAAGTGGTCTCGGTTCTCCCGATGGGCGGATGAGCGGGACGTTTTCCCCGTGGCTGACCTGATCCAGCTCATTTTGGACTACCTCCTTCACCTTAGAGCCCAGGGCCTGGCGCCCTTGTCTGTCAAGGTGCATTTGGCGGCCATATCGGTCTTTTACCCGCTGGTGCAGGGCCACACAGTATTCTCCCATGCTATGACTGGCCGATTCCTTAAGGGATTGGATCGTCTCTTCCCATACGTCAGGCCCCCAGTGGGACCTGAACCTGGTGCTGGCCCGCCTCACGGGGCCCCGTTTGAGCCTCTAGCTACGTGCTCCTGGTCGCAGCTCTCATGGAAGGTAGCCTTCCTGGTGGCGATCACGTCGGCTAGGCAGGTCTCGGAACTCAGGGCCCTGACCTCCGAACCCCCTTACACGGTATTCCATAAGGATAAGGTCCACCTCCGCCACGTACTTCGTTCCTCCTGAAGGTGGTCTTGGCCTACCACATGGATTAGGACATTTTCCTGTCGATCCTCTGCCCCAAGCCCCATGCATCCAATGAGGAGCACCGCCTCCACACGCTGGATGTGCGACGGGCTCTGGCTTTCTACCTGGAATGGACAAAACCATTCAGAAAGTCCTGGCAGCTGTTCATCACCTCAGCCAAACGCATGAAGGGTCAGCCGATCTCCACTCAACAGCTCCCCAACTGGATCACATCATGCATCCATACATGTTATGACCTGGTGGGAATCCCCCCCCCCCCATCAATTGTGAGGGCACACTCCACTAGGGTGCAGGCCTTGTCGGCTGCCCTTTTGGCCCACGTCCCCATCCAGGACATTTGTAGGGCTGCTACGTGGTCTTCAGTTCATACTTTCACCTCGCATTATGCGATCATCTCCCAAACCAGAGAGGACACCAGGTTCAGTAGGGCTGTGCTCCATCCTGAGAATTTGTGAACTCCTACCCACCTCTAACAGATATAGCTTGGAATCACCTATTGTGGAATACACATGAGCAATCACCCAAAGAAGAAAAGACAGTTACCTTTTCTGTAACTGGTGTTCTTCAAGATATGTTGCTCATGTGTATTCCACATCCCACCCTCCTTCCCCTCTGTCGGAGTTGTCTGGCAAGAAGGAACTGAGGGTGGGGGGAGCGTGCAGCGCCCCTTCTACCACGCCAGACAGGCGCCACTCCAGGGGTCGCTGGGGCGCCCCCCTACGGGTATTGCTAGGGGGAAAACTTCCGACACTGGTGCACATGGCGAGCATGCAC
This sequence comes from Trachemys scripta elegans, assembly GCF_013100865.1. Lineage (NCBI taxonomy): Eukaryota > Metazoa > Chordata > Testudines > Emydidae > Trachemys > Trachemys scripta. The sequence continues at coordinate 140,314,261 of NC_048302.1, forward strand.
AGCTATTGTGGAATAGACATGAACAACACATCTCGAAGAACACCAGTTACGGAAAAGATAACTGTCTTTTCAGTCAAGTCCAAAAGCTTTTCTAAAGTCAAAAGTCCAACTCCATGCTTTTGGGTCAGCTGCCTAGTCATCTGAGCAACATTATCATCAAATCTGACAGTGTGGTATTTAAGGATCCTAATAACATCCGAAATAACAACTGCTTCTCTGCTATGGTAATACCCACTACTTGCAACAGTTGTGAACATGTATGTATCCATACCAAAAGTTCTTTAAAGTTTCCAGACAATGGGGCTCCCATGGATCTCACTAAAGTGGTTTGTTACCTGCCCGATCTTGAACACCCCACCTTTACCCTACTGTGGGCTCAAGGCATAACCCGGTTAATTTAGGCACCCCTCCCTTTCCCGTCCTGGGCTCGGGGCATAAATCACCCACTCTTACCTACTTAGCTGTACCTTAACCAACAATTTTAAACTAAAATACTACAAAACAGTATTTTTCATGAATTCTAGGACTTAATTTAAATGTTGACAAAAACAAATTAAAGAACAGACAGTGAGAACCATAGGTAAACAAACAGAAATATTACAAATTAAAGAACAGACAAAAGCAATTACAATAACTCCTCACTTAACGTTGTAGTTATGTTCCTGAAAAATGCGACTTTAAGTGAAATGATGTTAAGCGAATCCAATTTCCCCATAAGAATTAATGTAAATGAGGGGGTTAGGTTCCAAGGAAAAATTTTTCACCAGACAAAAGGCTATATTATATATATACACACACACACACAGTATAAGTTTTAAACAAACAGTTTAATACTGGTACACAGTGATGATGATTGTGAAGTTTGGTTGAGGGGTGGAGGAGTCAGAGGATGGAATATTTCCCAGGGAATGCCTTACTGCTAAATGATGAACTAGCAATTGGCTGAGCCCCCAAGGGTTAACTCTTACACTCTACAAGGCAGCAGGAATGGAGGGAGGGGAGACAGCATCACAGACAGAGACACACACCGTGTGTGTGTGTGTGTGTGTGTGTGTGAGAGAGAGAGAGAGAGAGAGATGTGCATTTCATCTTTAAGTACACTGCCTTGTTAATTAAATCAGTTTGCTGCCAGCAAACTCCCTCCGTCCTGAGCCCTGTCATGTTGTCATGTGTCCCCCCTGCTCTGTGCCCATGAAAGATGGGGAAAGTGGGGTGCAGGGGGGAGGGGGACACTCTGACATTAGCCCCCCTCTTCCTCCCCTCCCCCACGCACAGCAAGCAGGAGTCTCGGGGAGCAGCTCCAAGGCATCGGGCAGGAGCAGCACATGGCAGTGGGGAGCGGGACAGCTGCAATTGATAGCCTGCTGGGCAGCTGCTGCACAGGGAACTTAGGGGAGCGGGGAGCTGATAGGGGGGCTGCCTATGGTTCCAAGCCCCCACCAGCTAGCTGCTCTTCCTGCAAGTAGTGGACAAAGCAGGCGGCTGCCAAACGACTTAGAAGGGAGCATTGCACAACTTTAAATGAGCATGTTCCCTAATTGAAACAACATTAACTGGGACGACTTTAAATGAGGAGTTACTGTAATATCTTTTCAACCAAAACAGCTGATAAGTGGTTTTGCCAGAGAGTGTTATCTTGCAAAGTATTTTTTTTACACATCTTAAGATTTGTCTGTCTGGTCACTGGTGGTGCTATTAGGGCAGAAATGTTTCTTAACAACCCAATATTATATTCTTTTGGTGCAGTTTAGTGATATGTGACTCCCTGTTTCTTAGCTCATGCCTTCTGCTGCCCTTCTATAGCTGCTGCTGCTTACTGCAGAAAGGCCTTGTGTAGCGATGTGATGACTCACCGGCACAGCGCCTCCTGCTGGTCGTCCTGAGAATTAGCTCTTCCAGCCCGGAGCGCCTTCTGCAGGCCGGTGTCTTTTCTGGCCGTGCTTAGGATGGCAAAAAAGCTAGAGCCGCCCCTGCCTGTCATTCCCTCCTTATCTCACGAGAGGCCTATGTGTCCCTATACCATCTCCTAGGAATGTGTTTACGCAGTTACTTGAGTGTTTCTGTACTATTCTCTCAGGTCAAGAATGTGCTTACTTAGTTGGGTAATACCCAGTGTGTTGCTATTCTGTCTCACTATTCTAAATGTACACCTTATTTCGAATCAGACTTCCAGTCTAGCTTCAACTTCCAGCCATTGCCTTATGTTATACCTTTCTCTGATAAATTGAAGAGTCCATTACTAAATATTTTGTCCCCGTGTAGACTGTAATAAAGTCACCTCTTAACCTTCTCTTTGTTAAGCTAAAATAGATAGCACTCCTTGAGTCTATCACTATAAGGCTGATCTCCTAATCCTTTAATCGTTCTTTTGGCTATTCTCTGAACCATCTCCAATTTATCAATATCCTTTCTTGAATTGTGTGCACCAGAAATTGACACTGCATTGTGATGGGTTGGGTCACAGAGACCCCCTTGGGACTGCCGCCTGATGTGCTGAGACTACCTCTGAGCCTGTTTTCCCTGGCAGCTTGGGACTTCAGTACCCTGTCTTGTTGAGCCAGACACGCTAGCCTGCTACAAACACAGACCCAGGTTTCAACCACGTCCCCTACAAGCTGCAGCCTTAACTGAAAACAGCTTAAGAAGTGCTCCTGTCTCTAGCACCCAGACACCCAGTTCCCAATGGGATCCAAACCCCAAATAAATCTGTTTTACTCTAACACTTATACAGGGTAAACTCATAAATTGTTCACCCTCTGTAACACTGATAGAGAGATATGCAGAGCTCTTTGCTCCCCCCAGGGCCGGCTCTAGGCACCAGCAAAACAAGCTGGTGCTTGGGGCGGCACATTTTTAGGGGCGGCATGGCCGGCGCCAGAATGCCACCCCTAAAAATGTGCCCTGGCCGCCCTAGCTCACCTATGCTGCTGCCACTCGCATGCCACGGCACGTGAAACAGCTGATTCGTGTGCCGCTGTGCCCCCTCCCTCCCAGGCTCTCAAACCTGGGAGGGAGGGGGAGATCCTGAGCGGCCGCAGTGCGTGAAACAGCTGATTCGCGTGCCGCTGCTCCCCCTCCCTCCCAGGCTCTCAAACCTGGGAGGGAAGGGGAGATCCCGAGCGGCCGCAGTGTGCGAAACAGCTGATTCGCGCACTGCTGCTCCCCCTCCCTCCCAGGCTTGAAAGTCTGGGGGGAGGAGGCAGGGCTGGGGATTTGGGGAAGGGGCGGAGCTGAGGCGGGGCCGGGGGTGGGGTAAGAAAAAAACAGGGGGGCAAAATTGTTTCTACTTGGCCCAGCAAAAATCCTGGAGCCGGCCCTGGCTCCCCCAGGAATTAATTACTAACTCTGGGTGAATTAATTACTAACTCTGGTTCAATTAATAAGCAAAAAGTGATTTTATTAAGTATAAAAAGTAGGATTTAAGTGGTTTCAAGTAATAATAGACAGAACAAAGTAAATTACCAAGCAAAATAAAACAAAAACATGCAAGTCTAAGCCTAATACAGTAGAAAATTAAATGCAGGTAAATCTCACCCTCAGATGTTCCAATAAGCTTCTTTCACAGACTAGATTCCTTCCTAGTCTGGGTCCAGCAATTACTCGTACCCCCTTAGTTATAGGCCTTTGTCCCAATTTCTTTCAGACATCTCTTTGGGGTGGAGAGGCTATCTTTTGAGCCAGCTGAAGAAAAAATGGAGGGGTTTCCCGGGCCTTTTATATTCTTTCTCTTGTGGGTCGAAACCCCTTTGTTTTCCTGTGCAAAATCACAGCAACAAGATGGAGTCTGTAGCCACCTGGGCAAATCACGTCTATGAATGATTCAGCTTTTTGCAGGCTGACGCCATTGTTGAAGAAGTGGGCAGTAGCCCATGAAAGCTTATGCTCTAATAAATTTGTTAGTCTCTAAGGTGCCACAAGTACTCCTGTTCTTTTTTGCGGCTACAGACTAACACGGCTGCTACTCTGAAACATATTAGTTTGAACATTCCCAGGAAAGCTCAGATGTGGATTGGTGTCTCCCAAAGTCCATTGCTAGTTAAGTACTCCTAATTACTTGAATAACCCCTTCACACTATGTTGACCAAATCTGCGTTATGTGCTTCCTACAACAAACACTTTAAATACAAGCATAGAGCCAATGCTCATAACTTCAGATATAAAAATGATACATGCATACAAATAGGATGAATATATTCAATAGATCATAACCTTTGCAAAGATATGTTACATGGCATATCTAGCATAAAACATATTCCAGTTGTCATATTTACACTCATAAGGATATTTCTATAAAGCATTATGGGGTGCAAAGTCACATGCATCATCTGTTTTTCCCTAAATATGGAACAAATATTTGTTGCACACTTCTACCTTTTCTGCACTATTATCTATAAGTCCATCTAGTAGTCCATCTAACAGACCAAATCAATTGTCAGGATTCTTTTTAGTCCTAATATATTTTAAAACTCCTAATTTCTCCTTAACTCCGTTGGCTGTAGATATTTCCTTGTGTCCCTTTGCTTCCTTTATCAATTTTCTACAATTCCTAACTTCTGATTTATATTCACTACTATCAGTTTTCCCCTTTCTTCCATTTGTTATATATATTTTTACAGCTGCCTTCACTTGCCCTCCAAACCAGGTCATTTTTTAACCAGTATGGCCTTCTGTCTCAATTCTGGGATTGTAGCTTTGGGGGCATCTCAAAAGGTGTTCTTACAAGATTCTTAATTACCATTCAAATTTTCTGATTAAACTCTTCCTCCCATCTGATTTGGCTCATAATTATTTTCAGTTTTGTAAATTGGCCCCATTAAAGCACCAAGTGTATATATATATTTCTGGTCTGGGCTTTATTTTGCTTGCACATTATAAATGTGATCATGTCATGATCACTTGTTCCTAAGCTACTGTTTAATTTTTAGTTCTGTGATTAGTTCCTCTTTATCAGTTTAGACAAGGTCTAATAAAAAATTCCACTGGGTTGGCTATAACACTTCCTCAACTGGGAAATGATCATCTGTAATGTTTAGAAATTCCAATAATTTTTTAGTACTGGCACCATGAGATCTCCAGCATATATCAATCAAACGGAAGTCTCCCATGAGCACACAGCTTTTTTCCTTCACATTATAGATAGTGAGACTTGATGGTCTGCAGCAGACACCAACTAATACCCCTTCTTATGCTTTATCTGTTAGGACATTGATCCATAAGCATTCAAGATAATTTTTTTCCTGAGTTAACAGAAGAAACACACAACAGACAGTCAACCCGTGGAACTCTTTGCCAGAGGATGTTGTGAAGGCCAAGACTATAACAGGGTTCAAAAAAGAACTAGATAAATTCATATTCAATTTTTGTCACACTGTAGCCCCCATATCCCTTTTAGCAGTACTACCACCTAGTCAGTTATTCCCCATTTTGTACTTGTTAATTTTTTTTTCTTTCCTAAGTGGAGTACTGTAACGATGCGGCTCTGGTGGGACCCAACTGAGACTGCCAACTCAGGACAAATTGCTCAAACAGGGCAGTTACAGCCCAAGGCTGGGGTTTTTTTCACCTCTAAGGCAAACCAAACCAGCCAGACTAAGATGACTTCGGTCTCACCCCACTGGCTAACCACAAGTCACACAAGCAATCTCCTTAGACACTCCAGTTTCCCAGTATTACTACTAGTGCCACTTGTTATGGGGACAAATGGTTATGAAAACCAATACCCAAGTAAAAGAAAAAGGTTCTCCTGATCCCAAAGGACCAAGCCCCAGAGCCAGGTCAATATACAAATCAGATCTTACCCACAAATCATGCTGTTGCCAATCCTTTAGAATCTAAACTCTAAAGGTTTATTCATAAAAGGAAAAAGATAGAGATGAGAGCTAGAATTGGTTAAATGGAATAAATTACATACAGTAATGGCAAAGTTCTTGGTTCAGGCTTGCAGCAGCGATAGAATAAACTGCAGGTTCAAATCAAGTCTCTGGAATACATCCCCCTCTGGGATGGGTCCTCAGTCCTTTGTTCAGGGCTTCAGCTTGTAGCAAAGTTCCTCCAGAGGTATGAAGCAGGATTGAAGACAAAATGGAGATGAGGCATCAGCCTTATATAGTCTTTTCCAGGTGTAAGAACACCTCTTTGTTCTTACTGTGGAAAATTACAGCAAAATGGAGTCTGGAGTCACATGGGCCAGTCCCAGCATACTTTGCTGAGTCTGAAGGCATATTTGCCTTCTCTCAAGGGGTCCATTGTATAGCTGATGGTTCTTAATGGGCCATCAAGCAGACTAGGCAGAGCTAACACCAGCTTGTCTGGGGTGTCACCCAGAAGCATAGCATAAGTTTGCCATACAGATAGTATAGAGCCAATATTCATAACTTCAACTACAAAACTGATACACACATATAGACAGCATAATCATAACCA
>NC_048302.1:140320995-140336473 GCF_013100865.1 Trachemys scripta elegans
AAAAAGAAGAACAGGAGTACTTGTGGCACCTTAGAGACTAACAAATTTATTAGAGCATAAGCTTTCGTGGACTACAGCCCACTTCTTCGGGCTGTAGTCCACGAAAGCTTATGCTCTAATAAATTTGTTAGTCTCTAAGGTGCCACAAGTACTCCTGTTCTTCTTTTTAATCATAACCAGTAAACCATAACCTTGTCTTAGACACCCTATTTATACAAGATTTGGGTGCCACTACAGGACCTTGGTTCCAACAATGATCTGTATGGTCCCAGTTTATGTCAATAACGTCACAAGTACTTCACATTTTCTATTGAATTTCTTCTTGTTGATTTCAGACCAAAGGTTGTTTTGAATTCTCTAAAGTGGTAAGTATCAGAGGGGTAGCCATGTTAGTCTGGATCTGTAAAAAGCAGCAAAGAGTCCTGTGGCACCTTATAGACTAAGACGTATTGGAGCATAAGCTTTTGTGGGTGAATACCCACTTCATCAGACACATGAGTGCTAGCAATCCCTCCCAGCTTGGTGTCATCTACAAATTTTAGAAGCATACTCTCCACTCTATTATCCTAGTGATTAATGAAAATATTGAACAGGGACCGAGCACTGCAGGACCCCCCTGGATAATGTCCTCCCAGTTTGACAACAAACCATTGATAACTATTATTTGAACATGGTCTTTCAACCATTTCCCAAGTTTGCTTATGAGAATGTCATGTGGGACTGTGTCAAAAGCCTCACTGAAATCAAGATAAGTTAAGTCTACAGCTTCCTCCCATCCACCAGGCCACTAAACCTGTCAAAGAAAAAATTAGGATGGTTTGGCATGATTTGTTCTTGACAAATCCATGTTGGTTAGATCCTCTAGCTGCTTAGAAGCTGTTTAATTGGTTCTAGTATCATTCCAGATATTAAAGTTAGGCTAACTGGTCTATAATGCCTCAGGTCCTCTCTCTTCCCCCTTTTAAAGATGGGTACTGTTTGCCCTCCTCCAGTCTTCTGGGATCTCTCCCGTCCTCAGGGAGTTCTCAAAGGTAATCGCTAAGAGTTCTGAGATTGCTTCAGCTAGTTCCTGAAGTATCATATGGTGAATTTCATCAGACCTCGCCAACCTGAATACAGGTGGTGGCACTTCCCAGGGGTAACCACAATTGAGGCACCTCGCTACCACCTGCCCTTGGCATCAGGAAGTCTAGTATGTGCCTGCTGTGCTGTGGGTCCCTAACTCCACAGGTAACCCTGGCACCTCTAGGCCTCACAGCCGCTGATGTTATGCTGTAGGCTAGCAATAGGCACGCTCCAACCCCCAAGTATGGAGGGGTAGCTCGTACTTTGGAGGACAGGGTTAGAATTATGAAATCTGTCACTTAATGGTCACTTTCACCCAAGTTACCTTCAGCCCTGAGATTTGCAACCAGTTCCTCCCTGTTAGTCAGAATCGAGTCTAAACCAGCTGTCTCCCTAGTTACTTCCTCCACCTTCCGGAAAAAGATGCCATCTCCAATACATTCTAAGAGCTTGTTGGAGATTATCTTTTACTCTATTACTTTTCCAGGTAGTCTAGGTAGTTTGAGCCTTGTCTAAGGCCATCCTCCCTAGGTTGGCATGTGTCCCAGCCTGGGCCCTTACTGCAATTGGGAGAATAGACAAGAACAGCACTGTGCCACTTCCCTGGGATACTCGGAACTGTGGGCACCTCACTAACACCGGCCCTTAGTGCGAGGAAGCCTTGTCTGTGCCTGTCAGGGCTCAGCTCCCTGATTCCACCTTCCTCTGGTAACACAAGCAGTGCCTGACCGGCCTCTGCAGGCTTCGCTCTCTGCACAGTTTAGCGATAGGCACATGCCAACCACCCTACCCCATTACTGTGAGCATCCCTTGGAGGGTTCAGCCCCGCATCCACTGGACACTTACCCAATTCACAGATCCAAAGCACCAGCACACACCAGCTTATCTGTTACACCTCTGGATCACCACTCCACTCAGCCCACAGCGCTTAGAAGAAGTTTTTTGAACAAAGTACAGACTAAAGAAGAACCACGTAGACCGAGGTGAAAGTGAGCCGGTACATCTGGTATGGCGTACCGGCAAGAGCCAGTACGCAGTGCCGGACTGCACTGGCTTCTGCAGCGGGGATTTAAAACGGCTCGGGGCTCCCCGCAGGGGCTGGAGCTCTGGGCCCTTTAAATCCCAGCCCAGCTGCCGGAGCTGCGGCGGGGATTTAAAGGTCCCGGAGCTCTGCGGCGGCTGGAGCCCCGGGCCTTTTAATTTGCCCCTGAGCCCCGAGGGCTCCCAGCCACCTCTGTAGCTGGGAGCCCCAGGGTGATTTAAAGGCCCTGGGGCTCCCAGCCACAGCTGGTGCCCCAGGGCCTTTAAATCTCGAGAGGCCCCGCCTCTTCCGGGTGAGGCCATGCCTCTTCCGGGTGAGGCCACGCCCCTGCTCAGGACTCCGACCGTACCGGTAAGTTCTGTAAGTTACTTTCACCCCTGCATGTAGAATTAATGAAAACAAACTGTTACACATAAAATAAAAGCATAACACTTTCTAGAGCCTAAGCTTAACTAAGAAACCATTTTCCTATCTCACAAAGATTAGCTCACCCAGAGTTTTTCTCCCAGTGTCAAACAGCCAGACTGGCTCTGATCCTTCATGCATAAGACAAGCACCCTGGCAGCTTGTCCCTTGAGTGGATACCTGGGCCTACCACTGCATCCTTAAATGTAATTCCAGTGTCTGCCCTTGTAAATAGGGTAAGCCCCTGCTTCTTGTTTTTTCCTGTCTAGAATCTCCCCTGGAGTCTTTGCAATCACTTAATTAGCATTTTGCACAGATTTGTAAATAGGTATTCAGGGTGACAGACACAATACTCAATCTAAGTATGGCGAGATAAGTGTCTCCTGGGTGAAGGAAACCCTTTTATTACTTTCTGGTGACCAGCCCTAACTCAGACCTTAAGGGCATCATTTTGAGTCTAGATACAGACATTTTACAATGATGATCAGTGTGACACAGGCGTTTAGTAGAGTGGTTCAGGACTATTTAGAAAAGCTGGACGAACACAAGTCCATGGGGCCGGATCTAATGCATCCGAGGGTGCTTAAAGGAGTTGGCGGATGTGACTGCAGAGCCATTGGCCATTAGCTTTGAAAACTCATGGCGATCGGGGGAGGTCCCGGATGATTGGAAAAAGGCTAATGTAGTGCCCATCTTTTAAAAAGGGAAGGAGGAGGATCCAGCGAACTACAGGCCAGTCAGCCTCACCTCAGTCCCTGGAAAAATCATGGAGCAGGTCCTCAAGGAATCAATTCTGAAGCACTTAGAGGAGAGGAAAGTGATCAGGAACAGTCAGCATAGATTCACCAAGGGCAAGTCATGCCTGACTAACCTAATTGCCTTCTATGAGGAGATAACTGGGTCTGTGGATGAGGGGAAAGCAGTGGACATGTTATTCCTTGACTTTAGCAAAGCTTTTGATATGGTCTCCCACAGTATTCTTGCCAGCAAGTTAAAGTAGTATGGGCTGGATGAATGGACTATAAGGTGGATAGAAAGCTGGCTAGATCGTCGGGCTCAACGGGTAGTGATCAATGGCTCAATGTCTAGTTGGCAGCCAGTATCAAGTGCAGTGCCCCAAGGGTCAGTCCTGGGGCCGGTTTTGTTCAATATCTTCATTAATGAGCTGGAGGATGGTGTGGACTGCACCCTCAGCAAGTTTGCAGATGATACTAAACTGGGAGGAGTGGTAGATACGCTGGAGGGTAGGGATAGGATACAGAGGGACCTAGACAAATTAGAGGATTGGGCCAAAAGAAATCTGATGAGGTTCAACAAGGACAAGTGCAGAGTCCTGCACTTAGGTCGGAAGAATCCCATGCACTGCTACAGACTAGGGACCGAATGGCTAGGCAGCAGTTCTGCAGAAAAGGACCTAGGGGTCACAGTGGACGAGAAGTTGGATATGAGTCGACAGTGTGCCCTTGTTGCCAAGAAGGCTAACGGCATTTTGGGCTGTATAAGTAGGAGCATTGCCAGCAGATTGAGGGACGTGATCATTCCCCTCTATTTGACATTGGTGAGGCCTCATCTGGAGTACTGTGTCCAGTTTTGGGCCCCACACTACAAAAAGGATATGGAAAAATTGGAACGAGTCCAGCGGAGGGCAACAAAAATGATTAGGGGGCTGGAACACATGATTTATGAGGAGAGGCTGAGGGAACTGGGATTGTTTAGTCTGCAGAAGAGAAGAATGAGGGGGGATTTGATAGCTGCTTTCAACTATCTGAAAGGGGGTTCCAAAGAGGATGGATCTAGACTGTTCTCAGTGGTGGCAGATGACAGAACAAGGAGTAATGGTCTCAAGTTGCAGTGGGGGAGGTTTAGATTGGATATTAGGAAAAACTTTTTCACTAGGAGGGTAGTGAAGCACTGGAATGGGTTACTAGGGAGGTGGTGGAATCTCCTTCCTTAGACGTTTTTAAGGTCAAGCTTGACAAAGCCCTGGTTGGAATGATTTAGTTGGGGATTGGTCCTGCTTTGAGCAGGGGGTTGGACTAGATGACCTCCTGAGGTCCTTTCCAACCCTGAGATTCTATGATTCTATGATCTGACATGACCAAACTAGTCTGCAAATACCAGACCATCCCTGTAACCCTTATGCCCCCACTTGTGCCCTCTGCCTGTTGACACCAAGCAGTCCCTAGGTCACAACCACCACATCCCCAGACTTCTTCAGTCTCACTCCCAGAGCCCTTTAGTCACTACTGATCTGTTCAGGGTCAGTCCTGGCAGCAGCATCAGTTCCCATGGTGATGAGCAGCACAGGGTAATGATCAGAGTCATCTGCTCAAGGCAGCCTATGCACCTCCCAGGACATCAGGTCAGATCAGCTCAAGAGATGGATGCCTCCATCCCCTCTCAGAACTCCCTTAGGTTGCTAGAAATCCTGCGGGTGGCTGTAACAGTGCCTAGAGACAAGGCATTATAGGACCTGGCCAAACTCCTTTGGCAGACACCTGCTTCCCTGACACCTACTTCTCAGAGGATGGATCACAAACACCATGTGCTCTCACAGGGATTCCAACAGAATTTTTGCTCACCCTGTGCTATGTTCCTTGGTTCTGGCTTGGCAAGGAGAAATCAGGCTGGGAGCAGTTCAAAGCCCACTAAAATATAAAGAGCCAGAAAGACTAGGCTTGTTGGGTAGGGAGGCATACTCAGCGACTAGCCTATAAAGGCAAATAGCAAACTACTAAGCATTTTTATCTAAGAACAACTGTACTAACTGTGACTCCTCAAAGAAACATCACCAATTTCTGAGTCGAATCCCTGCAGCATCTGTCTTCGTGGCCTTTCAAAGCAGCTGACTTGACTGCTTTGAGAGCTGAGTATCCATCAACCAGGATCTTCCCAACCCATCCCTTTCTTTGGGGTCCCCCTCCCCAGTTCCTATGTGTCTGCAACTCCATAACTAGTGATCATGGGGTTTTAGACACTCAGAATGGGGATGCATCATCCGATTTCAGTCTTTGTCCTACCCCATCCCTGTTCAGGTACCCCTCTCATGAGATCATACTGCTGCAGGAGGTGCAGTCTCTTTTAGCTCTTGGAGCTATAGAGGAGGCCCCTTTACAGCACAGGAGAAAGGGCGGGATTCTACTTTCAGTATGTCCTCATACCCCCCAAAAAGAGGGGGACTGAGGCCTATCCTGGACTTAAGAAAGTTAAACAACTTTATCAGAAAGATAACATTCAGTATGATATTCCTTGTCTCTATTAACCTATTCCCAGATCTCAACAACTGGTAAGCTGACATGCAGGATGCCTATTTCCATGGTTCAATTCACCTGGGCCACAGGAAATACTTAAGATTTGTAGTAGGAGACCACAACTCCATTTTGGCCTTTCATCAGACCCAAGGACATTTACAGAATGTATGGCGGTGGTCATAGCTCAACTCAGCCTTCAGCTGTTTCTGTATCTGTATGATTGATTGATAGATTCCATGGCCAGAAGGTCTCAGCCTGGGCTCAGCTATCACCTCTTGCCCTTGGGTCCCCCTAGAACCCCCACTCACTGGGGGGGGGGGGAGGCGGGGAGGAAGTCTGGTCACTGCCTCGGGCTGGGCTCCCCTGGCTACTGGAAAGCTCTAGCAGCCTCGACTCTCAGGCAAACTTCCCCCCTGCTCTGTGACAAGCTTCACCTTCTCCAGGTAGAGCATGCTCTGCAAGTGCACCTAATTGGCTTTGCCTAAGCGCAGTGATGCTCATTAGGCTTGCTGTCTCTGGAATGGGGCATGTCCCATCATAGAAGGTACTATTGGGATCATCTAGTCTGACCTCCTGTATAACACAGGCCAGAGACCTGCCCCAAAATAATTCCTAGATTTGGATGGTTTCAGGTTGATCCAGCCAATGGGTAGCAGACAAGGGAATGAACAGAACAAGTAATCATCAAGTGATCCATCCCCTGTCGCTCATTCCCAGCTTCTGGCAAACAGAGGCTAGGGACACCATTCCTGCCCATCTTGGCTAATAACCATTGATGGACCTATCCTCCATGAATTTATCTAGTTCTTTTTTGAACCCTGTTATGGTCTTGGCCTTCACAACAGCCTCTGGCAAGGAGTTCCACAGGTTGACACTGCATTGTGTGAAGAAATACTTCCTTTTATTTGTTTTAAACCTGATGCCTATTAATTTCATTGGGTGACCTCTAGCTCTTGTGTTATGAGAAGTAGTAAACAACACTTCCTTATCTACTTTCTCTACACCAGTCATGATTTTATAGATCTCAATCATATCTCCCCTTAGCCATCTCTTTTCCAAGCTGAAAAGTCCCAATCTTATTAATCTCTTCTCATATGGCAGCCATTCCATACCCCTGAGCATTTTTGTTGCCCTTTTCTGAACCTTTTCCACTTCCAATATATCTTTTTTGAGATGGGGCGACCACATCTGCACTCAGTATTCAAGATGTGGGCGTACCATGGATTTATATAGAGGCAACATGATATTTTCTGTCCTATTATCTATCCCTTTCTTAATTATTCCCAGCATTCTGTTCACTTTTTTGACTGCCGCTGCACATTGAGTGGATGTTTTCAGAGAACTATCCACAATGACTCAAAGCTCTTCCTTGAGTGATTACAGCTAATTTAGACCCCGTCATTTTGTATGTCTAGTTGGGATTATGCTTTCCAATGTGCATTACTTTGCTTTTATCAACATTAAATTTCATCTGCCATTTTGTTGCCCAATCACCCAGTTTTGAGAGATCCTTTTGTAGCTCTTCACAGTCTGCCTGGGTCTTAACTATTGTGGCAGAGCTCCAACCTTGTCCCCGTGGGCCCTTCGCTTCCTGGCAGTTTATGCTAGCCTAAGAGACTCACTGCGACCCTCCACGTAGCCCTTCTCTCTCTAGGGCCAGGGCTCAGTCAGCAGCGGGAGTTTCTGCTGTCCCCTCAGCCACGCAAAGGGTATGGGGAGAGAGCCCAACATTTATAGACTGAGACAAACAACTAGGGTAAACAACTTACATTACCACCTTACATGTTTCTTGTCATCTGTTTGTTACCTCCCCTTGTACCTTGCTTCTGATGTTTCAGACAAAACATCCCTGTTCATCACTTCTGTCAAACCATCTTATCAACCTCGTTATATCCATACTGATTTATACCTGCCTCTGGAGATTTCCATTACTTGCATCTGAAGAAGTGAGGTTCTTACCCACGAAAGCTTATGCTCCCAATACTTCTGTTAGTCTCAAAGGTGCCACAGGACCCTCTGTTGCTTTTTACAGATTCAGACTAACACGGCTACCCCTCTGATACTTGACATCTTATCTTGTGGTAGGTTGGGGTGTAATTGTGCTAGCCTTTTGGAATGTGTTTACATAAATATTAAGTGTGTTTTAGCAATGCTAGCAGCACTGTCGCCAAGTTCATCTACCTGTCAGTGAACTTATAGGCATGTGTTGTAATATGTGGCCTGACTTTGGTTCACAGCTGGTTCAGGCCTCATGTCTTGCACCAGGCCCAATGCTGTAGGCTCTCTGTATTACAGGACAGTCAGTCTGTAAAATGTTTTGAGATCCTTAGATCCTGCACAAAATCCCTAGAAAACAGCACTTCTGGGTCCTCCTAGTAACTGACCTCAGCCCAGGGAGGGACAGTCCCCAGGCAGGGGTTAAGCTCTGATCCTATGGTAGCTGGGTAATCTCTGTTCATTGCAGATACTGGAAATTTTAATTTCTGTCCCTGGATTTCCTGCCATTTGGGCCCCTCTCTAAGACCCCCTGTGTAACTGTTTGCTGCTCAGAAATGGAGGCTTATCCCCTAGTCTAGGATCCCCCCTCCCAATGTGCTTCCCCCTTCCTCACCTGCTGCAGAGCCAGATTCGCCTCCCCTACACACGGGAACCTGGGCTGGGTGGGTCATTTCCTGATGAGGCTGCAGCAGCCACTGAATTTCATCATGATCTCTGCTTTTCTGCCTCATCTCAGGTTACTCCAGGACCTCACGTCTCTAAGCATCTTAACACTGTGTCCACAGGGAACAGAAGGTATGTGGCCTGAGGGCAGCTCAGTGCTGGAAGCACATCCAGCACTGAGAAGTTTGGGAGTTAGGGCCTGGGTGGGTATGGCTCTGAGGGGTTCCTGAGCAGCGTGGCTGTGGCTCGGAGATCAGTGTTCCCATATCTGAAGGGGGAAGCGCATCTCTTAGCCACGCCTGGCTTTGCGCAGACTAACTGGGGAGGGGTTGTGCATGGGGGGCTCTGCTGTGGAGGGGGCAGGACCAGTGGCAGCTGGGAAGAAGGGCCATGTCAGGACGCCAGCCTGTACTGAGCCCTGATGGACCACCTCTCCACTGGTTTGGGGTCATGCACCTTCCCCCAGCCTGGGCCATTGGAGGCAGGTTGTGTGGCAGTGCTCCAGATGCTGGCAGTAGGGAGAAAGGGGCATGGAGACCAGAGTGGCTCTGGACTGAGTTGGGGGCATAGAGTGACTTGGGTTTGGGAGGGTGCTTCTTTCAGTACAATAGCGGGGGGGGCCTGTGAAAGACTAAGAGGATGGGAGGAGGGCTTATTCTGAAGAGGGGAAGAAGGAAGAAACTCCACCGAAGAGGGGATCCTAGAATTGTGCTTCCCCTGAGGAACCCAGACTATGGGTTCACCTCCCCAGTGTCCCTGTGCCATATGCTTCGTACCCTCTTCTTTTGTCTCTAAGGGATACGGCTGCCCCCTTGTTATTTCCATGGGACTGAGCTGGGGGATGTTCCTTTCCTGCTGCCCATGCCTGTGGAGAATCAGTAGCACATACGGCAGGAGCCCTGTCTCATGGTCGGCTCCTGCCCCAATGCAGTGTTTCTCTCCCACTTGCAGATGTGCCTGTTACAGTCGAGGTGCCAGTGTCCCTGGCTGCCCGGGTTGTGCTCCCCTGTACTCCACCATCAGCCTGGGCAACCTGCATGTGGCAGAGACCTTCCCAAGATGCCACTGTGTATGCCTTGCGCAGCGATGGGCTGGAGTTCACAGTGACAGAGGAGACCCTTGGTGATTACACCTGCCAGTGCATGGAAGATGGAGCAGGGGGTGTGGTCGCCTCCTACAGCCTGGTGAGGGGCAGCAGCTCTGCTAACACCTGGAAGACAACTGAACGGAACTACAGTGTCCTGGTGGGACTCCTCTTGTTTTTCCTAGGCTTTGCTGCTGGCTCTGGCTGCTTCTTCATCTACGAGAGGAAGCGACGGGAGCGACTCCAGAGGGAGCTGCTCAGCCGTGAGAGAAATGGACTGGATTTGATGCAGTCGAATACGACTAGCTGCAGCCATGAGCCACACACGCCCAGCTCCCCGGAAGACGAGCGCCACCCACTGGCTACCACTAAGAAGAATGGCAGCCTCAATGGCTTCCCCCACCTCTACATCAATGAGCTGGACAAAGACCAAGCCCGGATCTACCTGACGGGGGTTCCACTGGCCAAGTGCGATGAAACCTCCATTTAGTAGCCCCTGAAGGAAGCACATCCATCACCAACACCCATGGCGATGCCTGCCCCTAGTGGGGCACAGCCATCACTGACATCCCTGGCCGTGTCTGCCCCCTAGGGAGAGGAAGAGCACAGCCATCGTTGACATGCCTGGCAGTGGCTTCCCCAATAGGCGAAGAGGGGCACAGACACGTCATGTCATTGCCAGAGTTTCCATTCTCAGAATCCATCCGACTGATGCGGCCCTCTAGGCCTGGAGTTGGTGTGATGCTCCATTGTGGTCAGTGAGCAGAGCTGGTGTGTCTGAGAGTGGGACTCGCCTAGCTTTATTTCTAGTAAAATCTTCATGTAGCCTCCGGGCTCTGGCCAAAGAATTCCATGCTGAGTGGCTTTGAGTCCTCGTGCCCCAGGGCCCCCAACCTCTATGAAGCTGCTTGGAACAGGCCATCGGAGTCTTTATGTTAGTAGCCTGGTGGTGTTACTTGGCAAACATGCTCCAGGGCCGGGTCTCTGGGCTCTGCATCCTGTAGATATTCCCTGGAAGTGATGATTGTATTGGCTAAAATTAGCCTTGATTGTGACTGTAACCCGAGCTACCTGGAACAATATTCCGCTCCTCCCTCATCCCTGCCTGCTGCTCAGCTGTGGGGGGTGGTGGTTGAGACCCGCTACTGGCTTCTTCAAGAGCAGGAAGCGCGCACAGCCAGCACTTACCGAAGCCTTCTGTGTTTATGTGGAGTCTTCTCTGCCTTCAGAGTCTGGTACACAAGAGACAGTAAATGCCCCTGGAGACCTCTTGGCCAGTGTTGACAAGTGATTGCCTTGGTGGTGCTTTCTGTTAACCAGCACCATCTTTGTGAATGTGGTGTGACTCAGACCAGGTGCAGAGTCTCCTTGAGATCATGTGCCCCTCTGAAAACAGGAGTTGTCCTCCAGGTGCAGAAGTCTGTAATACCCTTCAGAAAGAATGGTGGCTGACTCTATAATGCCAAATTCTGCAGCTGCCCTGACTGCACATGCCTTCAGTCCGCAGCCATGTGGATCCTTGTGTGTCTGGGCTGGAGAAGGCCCAGCACAGTTTTGCCAAATGTGTTATGGTAGATGTGAATGATCAGAGCCAATGACATAGTGGTGCTGTGGAATATCATAGCTATGCATGTTGAGACAGGAGAGACTAGGACATTGCAGAGAGTAAGTTGAAGCCTTCTCCCAGAGCTGCTTTTCCTCCAAGCAGTGAGGTCAGGTGGAGTTGCTTGTTGCTGAGGTATTCATGCTGTAAAGCACTGAACCTGAGGGCATCTCCTTCTGTTAGAAATGTCACAGCCACTTTGGACTTTGTCTCTAGCAAAAGTGTGACACACACACACCCATATCACTGCCATGAGCCTCTCCTTGCAACTGACTAGCTGCACACATTGGACTAGGGACACGTCTCCTGCTCATGTGCGTGTCCACCTGCCGCTTGTCCCACTCCAACCTCCCTTAGCAGGTTCAATGAGACCCTCCCAACCTTCCATTGTTCTCTGGCTTCCCCAGTAGGCCCACTGGCCACGTCTGGCTTCCTCGCAGGCTGGTTCAGCATCTCCAGTCACTGGAGCTTTCCCAGCTTGTCTTGCAATCTCAGTGAGAACTCCTTTCTTAGCTTCCCATGGGCCCTTGCTGTGGGTGGGGTGGGGGGTGGGACTGAATGTGAAATTAATGTCACCTGCTGGTTTTGCTGTTTTGTGTTTTCTGTTTTTAATCAAACTTTTTTATTTTGTGATTTATTAAAAATGATTGTCAAAAAGAGTCATTGTCTGGGTGTTGGTGGGAGGCGGGTGAAGGGGCTTGGCAGACACAAACTCTTCGGGGCTCTGTTATTAGTGATTTTTGGTTATGTGCACAGGCTGCTGGCACAGTACCATGCTCCCTATCAACATAAGAATAGCCGTACTGGGTCAGACCAATGGTCCATCTAACCCAATATCCTGTCTTCCCAGACTAGCCAATGCCAGGTGCTTCAGACCAGGAGTTCTCAACCTTTTTCTTTCAGAGGCCCACCCAACATGATATAAAAACTCCACTGCCCGCTTTTGCCACATCTGGTTTTCTGCATATAAAAGCCAGGGCCAGCATTAGGGGGTAGCAAGCAGGGCAATTGTCTTGGACCCCACACCACTTGGGCCCCAGGAAGTTGCTCAGGCTTTGGCTTCAACCCCAGGTGGTGGGGCTCAGGGCCCTGGGCTTCAGCCCCATGCAGTGGGGCTTCGGCTTTCTGCCCTGGGCCTCAGCAAGTCTAATGCTGGCCCCACTTGGCGGACCCCCTGAAACGTGCTCGCAACCCCCCAGGGGGCCCTGGACTCCTGGTTGAGAGCCACTGCTTCAGAGGCTATGAACAGAACAGGTAATCATCAAGTGATCCATCCCCTATCGCCTATTCCCAGCTTCTGGCAAATGGGCTAGGGACACTTCAGAGCATGGTTTTGCATCACTGCCCATCCCGGCTAACAGACATTGATGGACCTATCCTCCATGAACTTATGTAGTTCTTTTTAAAACCCTGTTATAGTCTTGCCCTTCACAACATCCTCTGGCAAGGAGTTGACTGTGCATTATGTGAAAAAATGCTTCCTTTTGTGTGTGTTAAACCTGCTGCCTATTAATTTAATTTGGTGACCTCTAGCTCTTGTGTTATGAGAAGGAGTAAATAACACTTCCTTATTTACTTTCTCCACACCAGTAATGATTGTCTAGACCTCTATACAATCTCCCCCCGAAGGTGTCTCTTTTCCAAGTTGAAAAGACCCAGTCTTATTAATCTCTCCTCATATGGAAGACATTCCATACCACTAATCATTTTTGTTGCCATCTTCTGTACCTTTTCCAATTCCAATATATCTTTTTTGAGATGGGGAGACCACATCTGGACGCAGTATTCAAGGTGTGGGCATACCATGGATTTATATAGAGGCAATATGATATTTTCTGTCTTATTATCTATCCTTTTCCTAATGATTCCCAACATTGTTTGCTTTTTTGACTGCCGCTGCATATTGAGAGGATGTTTTCAGAGAACTATCCACAATGACTCCAAGATCTCTTTCTTGAGTGATAAGTTACTTTAGACCCATCATTTTGTATGTCTAGTTGGGATTATGTTTTCCAATGTGCATTACTTTGCATTTATCAACACTGACAGCACCTCCAGTTACCCCTCCCAGGACATGCAAACCCCTCCTATGGTTGCCAACTTTCTATTCGCACAAAACCGAACCCCCTTCTCCACCCCTCCCCCGAGCCCCCCCACCCCATCGCTCGCTTTCCACACCCTCACTCATTCATTTTCACTGTGCTGGGGCAGGGGGTTGTGGTGCAGCCGGGGAGGAGGAGGGTGAGGGCTCTGGCTCGGGGGTGCAGGCTCTGGTGTGGGGCTGGGGATGAGGGATATGGGGTGCAGGAGGGGGTCCTGGGCTGTGGCACAGGGTTGGGGCATGGGGGGGGG
Source organism: Trachemys scripta elegans (assembly GCF_013100865.1). NCBI lineage: Eukaryota > Metazoa > Chordata > Testudines > Emydidae > Trachemys > Trachemys scripta. The sequence goes on from NC_048302.1 coordinate 140,334,459, forward strand.
GATGAAGGCCTGGCTGGGGGTGTGGGCTCTGGGGTGGGCCTGTGGATGAGGGATTTGGAATGCAGGAGGGTGCTCCGGGCTGGAACTGAGGGGTTTGGTGGGTGGGAGGGAGATCAGAGCTGGGGCAGGGGGCTGGGCGTGGGAGCGTGTCATGCGTGCAGGCTCCAGGCGGCACTTACCTCAAGTAGCTCCCAGAAGCAGCAGCATCTCCCCCTTCTAGCTCCTACACGGAGATGCAGCCAGGCGGCTCTGCGCGCTGCTCCATTTGCAGGCGCCACCCCTGCAGCTCCCATTGGCCGCAGTTCCCGGCCAATGGGCGCTGAAGAGCCAGCTCTTGCGGCGGGGGCAGCGCATGGAGACCCCTGGTTGCCCCTACGCGTAGGATCCAGAGGGGGACATGCCGCTGCTTCCGGGAGCCACAGCAGGAAGGGAGCCTGCCTTGTCCCGCTGTGCCGCCGACTGCACTTTTAACAGCCTGGCGGGATCCCTTTTTGACCAGGCATTTGGGTGGAAAACCAGACACCTAGCAACCCTGTCCCCTCCAGCACCCCCAGGTACCCTTCCCAGTACACCCTTCCCCCAGGTATCCCCCCCAGCACCCCCAGGTACCCATCATAGAAGATTAGGGTTGGAAGAGACCTCAGGAGGTCCTCTAATCCAATCCTCTGCTCAAAGGAGGACCAACACCAGCTAACTCATCCCAGCCAAGGCTTTGTCAAGCTGGACCTTAAAAACCTCTAAGGATGGAGATTACATCACCACCCTAGATAACGCATTTCAATGCTTCACCACCCTCCTAGTGAAACAGTGTTCCCTAATATCCAACCTAGGCCTCCCCCACTGCAACTTGAGACCATTCCTCCTTCTTTTGTCATCTGCCACCACTGAGAAAGCCAAGCTCCATCCTCTTTGGACCCCCCTCCCTTCAGGTAGTTGAAGGCTGCTATCACATACCCCCTCACTCATCTCTTCTGCAGACTAAATAACCCCAGTTCCCTCTGCCTTGCCTCGTAAGTCATATGCCCCAGACCGCTAATCATTTTCGTTGCCCGCTGCGGCACTCTCTCCAATTTGTCCACATCCCTTCTGTAGTAGGGGGACCAAAACTGGATGCAATACTCCAGGTGTGGCCTCATCAGTGCCAAATAGAGGGGAATAATCACTTCCCATCCCAGTACACTAGAGGTGGGCAAACTACAGCCCGTGGGCTCCTGGCCTGGGAGGCTAGCCCCTGGCCCCTCCCATGCTGTTCCCCCTTCCCCACAGCCTCAGCTCATTGTGCCACCAGCACAATGCTCTGGGCGGCGGGGCTGCAGAGCCCAACCTGGCCCGGTGCTCCTTGCTGCGTGGTGGCATGGCTGGCTCCAGCTGGGTGGCGCAGCTGCCTGTCCTGGTCCTCTGGGTGGTGCAGCTGTAGCGCCGCCAGCAACCGGTGCTCCAGGCAGCGCGGTAAGGGGGCAGGGAGCGGGGGGGGGGGGGTGGGGATGGGGGGCGGGGGGGTGGGGGGGGGGGGTCAGGGGGCGGGGGTGTGAATAGGGGTCGGATCGGACAAAGGGTGGGGAACGGGTTAGGGCCAGGGTTAGGGTTAGGATCAGGGTTTTGGGGTTGGGGGTCAGAGTCAGTGTTTAGAGGTTAGAGCGGAGGGTAAGGGGGGGTAGGGTGAGGATTTAGAATTAGTATTAGGGTGTGCGGTAGGGTCAGGCTCAGGGTTAGGCTTTCAGTTGAGGGTGAAGGTAGGGGTTAGGATTTAGGGTTGGGGTTGGGTTTAGGGGTTAGGGTGGAGAATTAGGGTTAGGCTTCGTGCTTGGGGTTGGCTGAGGGTGAGAGGTTAGGGTTAGGGGTTAAGTGTTGGGGTTAGGGGTAAGGGTTTAGGGTTAGGATAGGGTGAGGGTTTAGGGTTAGAGGGTTACGGTAGGGTGAGGGTTTAGGGTGACGGGTAGGGTTAGGATTAGGGTTTAGGAGGAGGGTTATGATCAGGGTCAAGAGGCTTACGGTTAGGGTTGGGGGGGTTAGGG
>NC_048302.1:140336573-140365307 GCF_013100865.1 Trachemys scripta elegans
TTCTTAATTTAGTCCTAAGTGAAGCACAGGATCTGGTGCAAGAGGTGAATATAGCAGGACTCTTTGATAATAGTGACCATAATATAATTACATTTAACATCCCTGTGGAGGGGGAAACACCACAGCAGCCCAACACTGTAGCATTTAATTTCAGAAAAGGAAACTACACAAAACTGAGGAGGTTAGTTAAACAGAAATTAAAAGGTGCAGCGCCAAAAGTGAAATGCCTGCAAGTTGCATGGAAACTTTTTAAAGACACCGTAATAGAGGCTCAACTTAAATGTATACCCCACATTAAAAAAACATAATAAAAGAACCAAAAAAGTGCCACCATGGCTAAACAACAAAGTAAAAGAAGCAGTGAGAGGCAAAAAGGCTTCATTTACAAAGTGGAAGTTACTTCCTAGTGAAGAAAATAGAAAGGAGCATAAACACTAGCAAGTGAAGTGTACAAATATAATTAGGAAGGCCAAAAAAGAATGCGAAGAACAACTAGACAAAGACTCAAAAAAGTAATAGTAAAAAAAATGTTTAAGTACATCAGAAGCAGGAAGTCTGCTAAATAACCACTGGGGGCTATTTTTAAGAAAGGGGGGGGGAGGAAAGTGATCCAGGTAACTACAGGCCTGTCAGTTTGACATCTGTAGTATGCAAGGTTATGGAAAAAAATTTTGAAGGAGAAAGTAGTTAAGGACATTGAGGTCAATGGTAATTGAGACAAAATACAACATGGTTTTGCAAAAGGTAGATCATGCCAAACCAACCTGATCTCCTTCTTTGAGAAGGTAACAGATTTTTTAGACAAAGGAAACGCAGTGGATCTAATGTACCTCGATTTCAGTAAGGCATTTGATATGGTTCCACATGGGGAATTATTAGTTAAATTGGAAAAGATGGGGATCAATATGAAAATTAAAAGGTGGATAAGGAACTGGTTAAAGGGGTCATACTGAAAGGTGAACTGTCAGGCTGGAGGGAGGTTACTAGTGGAGTTCCTCAGGGATTGGTTTTGGGACCAATCTTATTTAATCTTTTTATTACTGACCTTGGCACAAAAAGTGGGAGTCTGCTAATAAAGTTTGCGGATGAGACAAAGCTGGGAGGTATTGCCAATACAGAGAGGGACCAGGATATCCTACAGGAAGACCTGGATGACCTTGTAAACTGGAGTAATAGTAATAGGATGAAATTTAATAGTGAAAAGTGCATTTAGGGATTAATAACAAGAATTTTTGTTATAAGCTGGGGATGCATCAGTTGGAAGTAACAGAGGAGGAGAAGGACCTTGGAGTATTGGTTGATCACAGGATGAGTATGAGCCGCCAATGTGATATGGCCATGAAAAAAGCTAATGCAGTCTTGGGATGCATCAGGTGAGGTATTTCCAGTAGAGATAAGGAGGTGTTAGTACTGTTATACAAGGCACTGGGTTTTTTTTTTTATTTTATATCATGGTTGGAAGGGACCTCAGAAGGTCATCTAGTCCAACCTCCTGCTCAAAGCAGGGCTAATCTCCAGACAAATTTTTGCCCCAGATTCCTAAATGGCCCCCTCAAGGATTGAACTCATAACCCTGGGTTTAGCAGGCCAATGCTCAAACTACTGAGCTATCCCCTCCAGATGAGGGGATATTCCAGTATTCATCTGGAATACTGTGTGCAGTTCTGGTCTCCCATGTTTAAGATGGATGAATTCAAACTGGAACAGGTACAGAGAAGGGCTACTAGGATGATCTGAGGAATGGAAAACCTGTCTTATGAAAGGAGACTCAGGGAGATCGGCTTGTTTAGCCTAACCAAGAGAAGGCTGAGGGGAGATATGATTGTTCTCTATAAATATATCCGAGGGATAAATACCAGGGAGGGAGAGGAATTATTTAAGATCAGTACCAACGTGGACACAAGAACAAATGGATATAAACTGGCCATCAGGAAGTTTAGACTTGAAATTAGACGAAGGTTTCTGACCATCAGAGGAGTGAAGTTCTGAAACAGCTTTCCAAGGGGAGCAGTGGGGGCAAAAGACATATCTGGCTTCAAGACTAAGCTTGATAAGTTTATGGAGGGGATGGTATGATGGGATAGCCTAATTTTGGCATTTAATTGATCTTTGACTATTAGCGGTAAATATGCCCATTGGCCTGTGATGGGATATTAGATGGGGTGGGATCTGAGTTATTACAGAGAATTCTTTCCTGGGTGTCTGGCTGGTGAGTCTTGCCCACATGCTCAGGGTTTAGCTGATTGCCATATTTGGGGTCGGGAAGGAATTTTCCTCCAGGGCAGATTGGCAGAGGCCCTGGGGGGGTTTTTGCCTTCCTCTGCAGCGTGGGACACGAGTCACTTCCTGGTGGATTCTCTGCACCTTTAAATCTTTAAACCATGATTTGAGGACTTCAATAGCTCAGACATAGGTTAGGGGTTTGTTGCGGGAGGGGTGGGTGAGATTCTATGGCCTGCGTTGTGCAGGAGGTCAGACTAGAAGATCATATTAGTCCCTTCTGACCTTAAAGTCTATGACTCTAAGATTGGACGATTGAGATGATAAAGGAGCACTCAAGGACAATAAGGCCATTGCGGAGAAACTAAATGAATTCTTTGCATTGGTCTTCAGGGCTGAGGATGTGAGGGAGATTCCCAAACCAGAGCCATTCTTTTTAGGTGACAAATCTGAGGAACTGTCCCAGATTGAGGTGTTATTAGGGGAGGTTTTGGAACAAATTGATAAACTAAACAGTAATAAATCTCCAGGACAAGATGGTTTTCACCCAAGAGTTCTGAAGGAACTCAAATGTGAAATTGCAGAACTACTAATTGTAGTCTGTGACCTATCACTTAAATCAGCTTCTGTACCAGATAACTGGAGGATAGCTAATGTGAGGCCAATTTTTAAAAAGGGCTCCAGAGGTGATCCCAGCAATTACAGGCCGGTAAGCCTGACTTCAGGCAAATTGGTTGAAACTCTAGTAAAGAACAAAATTGTCAGACACATAGATAACAATTTGTTGGGGAAGAATCAACATGGTTTTTGTAAAGGGAAATCATGCCTTACCAATCTGCTAGAATTCTTTGAGGGGGGTCAACAAGCATGTGGACAAGGAGCACCCTCAGCAGATTTGCAGATGACACTAAACTGGGACGAGTGGTAGATACGCTGGAGGGTAGGGATAGGATACAGAGGGACCTAAACAAATTAGAGGATTGGGCCAAAAGATCTGATGAGGTTCAACAAGGACAAATGCAGAGTCCTGCACTTAGGACGGAAGAATCCCATGCACTGCTACAGACTAGGGACCGAATGGCTAGGTAGCAGTTCTACAGAAAAGGACCTAGGGGTTACAGTGGACGAGAAGCTGGATATGAGTCAACAGTGTGCCCTTGTTTCCAAGAAGGCTAACGGCATTGGGGCCTTATAAGTAGGGGGCATTGCCAGCAGATCGAGGGACGTGATCATTCCCCTCTATTTGACATTGGTGAGGCCTCATCTGGAGTACTGTGTCCAGTTTTGGGCCCCACACTACAAGAAGGATGTGCAAAAATTGGAAAGAGTCCAGCGGAGGGCAACAGAAATAATTAGGGGACTGGAGCACATGACTTATGAGGAGAAGCTGTGGGAACTGGGATTGTTTAGTCTGCAGAAAAGAAGAATGAGGGGGGATTTGATAGGTGCTTTCAACTACCTGAAAGGGAGTTCCAAACAGGATTGATCTAGACTGTTCTCAATGGTAGCAGATGACAGAACAAGGAGTAATGGTCTCAAGTTGCAGTGGGGGAGGTTTAGGTTGGAAATTAGGAAAAACTATTTCACTAGGAGGGTGGTGAAGCACTGGAATGGGTTCCCTAGGGAGGTGGTGGAATCTCCATCCTTAGAGGTTTTTAAGGTCATGCTTGGCAAAGCCCTGGCTGGGATGATTTAGTTGGGAATTGGTCCTGTTTTGAGCAGGGGGTTGGACTAGATAAACTCCTGAGGTCCCTTCCAACCCTGATATTCTATGATTCTAAGGGGAATCTAGTGGATATAGTGTACTTAGATTTTCAGAAAGCCGTTGACAAGGTCCCTCAGCAAAAGCTCTTAAGCAAAGTAAGCTGTCATGGGATAAGAGGATAGGTCCTCATGAATTGGCAACTGGTTAAAATATAGGAAAAGGGTAGGAATAAATGGTCAGTTTTCAGAATGGAGAGGTAAATAGTGGTGTCCCTCAGAGGTCTGTACTGGGACCAGTCCTATTCAACATATTCGTAAGTGATCTGGAAAAAAGGGGTAAACAGTGAGGTGGCAAAACTTGCAGATGATACAAAACTACTCAAGATAGTGTGACAAAGTTCCTCCTCTATCTTGGCGAGTCCTGCACTTACTGGCAGATTTTCTTGCCTCAGAGATTCACCATGTGGGTTGGGGAACAGCCCAGAGACCTTCCCCTCTGGAAGAACCCACAGTCCCAGGCAATTGGGAGGTTTGGGGGGAACCCGGACCCGCCATCTACTCCGAGTTCCAGCCCAGGGCCCTGTGGACTGCAGCTGTCTATAGTGCCTCCTGTAACAGCTGCATGATAGCTATAACTCCCTGGGCTACTTCCCCATGGCCTCCTCCAAACACCTTCCTTATTCTCACCACAGGACCTTCCTCCTGGTGTCTGATAACGCTTGTACTCCTCAGTCCTCCAGCAGCACACCCTCTCACTCTCAGCTCCTTGCACCTCTTGCTCCCAGCTCCTCACACTCACACCACAAACTGAAGTGAGCTCCTTTTAAAAACCTAGGTGCCCTGATTAGGCTGCCTTAATTGATTCTAGCAGCTTCTTCTTAATTGGCTCCAGGTGTCCTAATTTGCCTGCCTGCCTTAACTGGTTCTAGCAGGTTCCTGATTACTCTAGTGCAGCCCCTGCTCTGGTCACTCAGGAAACAAAAAACTACTCATCCAGTGACCAGTATATTTGCCCTCTACCAGACTCCTGTACCCCACTGGTCTGGGTCTGTCACAATAGTTAAGACCAAAGCAGACTGCGAAGAGCTACAAAAGGATCTCTCAAAACTGGGTGACTGGGCAACAAAATGGCAGATTAAATTCAATGTTGATAAATGCAAAGTAATGCACATTAGAAAACATAATCCCAACTGTACATATAAAATGATGGGGACTAAATTGGTTGTTACCACTCAAGAAAGAGATCTTGGAGTTATTGTGGATAGTTCTCTGAAAACATCCACTCAATGTGCAGTGGCGTCAAAAAAGCAAACAGAATGTTGGGAATAATTAAGAATGAGATAGATAATAAGGCAGAAAATATCATGTTTCTATATAAATCCATGGGACGCCCACATCTTGAATACTGTGTGTAGAAAAGGGCAACAAAAATGACTAGGGGCATGGAATGGCTTCCGTATGAGAAGAGATTAATAAGACTGTTTCTTTTCAGCTTGGAAAAGAGACGACTAAAGGAGGATATGATAGAAGTCTATAAAATCATGATTGGTGGGCAGAAAGTAAATAAGAAAGTGTTATTTAATCCTTCTTGTAACACAAGAACTAGGAGTCACCAAATGAAATGAATAGGCAGCAGGTTTAAAACAAATAAAAGGAAGTAGTCCTTCACACAATGCACAGTCAACCTGTGGAACTCCTTGCCAGAAGATGTTGTGAAGGCCAAGACTATAACAAGGATTAAAAAAAAAAAGAGAGTTCATGGAGGATTGGTCCATCAATGGCTATTAGGAAGGATGGGCAGGAATGGTGTCCCTAGTCTCTGTTTGCCAGAAGCTGGGAATGAGCAACAGGGGATAGATCACTTGATGTTTACCTGTTCTGTTCATTCCCTCTGGGCACCTGGCACTGGCCACTGTCGGAAGACAGGATACTGGGCTAGATGGACTTTTGGTCTGACCCAGTATGACCGTTCTTATGTTCCTCTCCCCCACGAATAGTGGTGCTGTGAGTGGGGCAGCAGGTATTGAGTGTTGGACCCTTGCTCTTTCAGGGACCGGTGACCTTCGAGGAGGTGGCTGTGTATTTCACCAGGGAACAGTGGGCTCTGCTGGACCCGATTCAGAGAGCTCTCTACAGAGATGTCATGCAGGAGAACTATGAGAATGTGACCTCGCTGGGTAAGGATTCCCATCCCCTTGGTTATTACAAGGGGAAAGGAAGAGTTAATATTCACAACACCCCACAATGCCACCTCTGCTCTGCCCTGTTTCAGCATCACCCCAACATGCCAGTGACACACACACTACCAGAGACCCTCCCCTGCTGCAGAACACTCTGGGAACAGAGCACAGGCGCAGTACAGCACAAAATCTAACACAGTCTCTTTGCAAAGGCCAAATTTGGATATAGGTCCAGTGTAACAAACAAACAGAAGCTTCCGACCCCTGGCCGGCACTCAAACACTGAGTCTACTGTACACGCACCAGCTCAGCCTTGCAAAGCAATACCACTCTGCAAGCCTGCGTGGCAGTCTCTCTGGGTCTAGCCCTGGGGGAGGCCATGCTTCCTCGCTGTCCAACCCTTAGCACTGCAATCAATTAGTGGGGAATTAGCAGCCTTTAGATTGCTCAGTCCACTTGATCCTGGCTGAGCAATAGTGAGTCTATGAACCCCTGCCCTCAGGCAGGACAGGGCAGCACGTAGTCAGGGTCTCTGGCAACGCCTTCTAGCCTAATGTGGGGAGGCTGCCACCCCAGGGGTTGGGGGGTTAGGGGGACCCGGGCCCACCCTGCTCTACCGGGTCCCAACTCAGGGCCCTAACAGTGGCAGAGTGTTGCACCACTGGGTAAGCGGGGATCCACCCACAACACGCTAACCTATCAGGCCAAAGCCCAACCAGAGGGTCGCCTAGTTTCCCTGGGCTACTTCCTACCGCCCCCGAATTTGGTACCTCCATGCTGTAGGTGTCCTCTGTCTCCCTGGGATGGGTGATCAGTGGTAGCCCCAGGCGTTTGTCAGCACCAAACTCTGGCCAGGCATCCTGCGGCAGTCCTGGGAGCTCCTCCTCAATGTCCTGCCCCAGCAACAGGGGGGAAGCGTCCAGCTCCCTCGGTAGCTCCAGCGCAAATAAGGGCCAGCCTTTTGTACTTCTGCTTCTGTCCGGTGGGATGGGCATGGTTCTGAAGCCCAAGGGGTGGGTTACGGCCCTCCGGGTCTAACTCTGAGGGAGGCCATACCTCCTCGCTACCCACTCCCCTCTCCTCCCCGTGAGGTTTCCTTCGGAGTCGTTGTCTTCACTTTGCCATTGATCGACCTTGGAGTCCTCTAGCACCTATGCCCCCAGGCTGCTGGCAATCTCTGTGACAAGAACACGCCCTTGTGCACCTTCGCTGACACAACCTGCAACACGCAGCATGGGAATGAGGCAGGCTGGGTCCCTCAGGGTTCACATGTACCTCTCTTCATCCCACAGTCTCAGCTCTGCCAAGCTGCTCCAGCTAATCCATCCTCCTTTCAATTACAGCTGACACACTGTACACAGCTGGAGGACAGGTGGATAAATGCCGATGTTCCAATCTGTGGAACACAACACAAACAATGGCATGTTCTTAGTCCTTCCTTGTGTCTATTGTAGATTCATAGATTTTATGGCCAGAAAGGACTATTCGTTCATCTAATTTGGCCTGCTGTATAACACAGGCTACAGAATTTCATCTAGATACTGCCTTGTGTTTGACTAAATCATCTTCCGGAAAGACATCCAGTCTTGACCTGAAGACTTCCTGAGATGGAGAAGATGCCACTGACCTTTGTAGTTTGTGAACCTTTGCACCAGCCTTACTGAACTGTTTCCAGTGGCTAGTGCCAACTCAAGGATTAGAGAAGGGCAGAGTTAAGGTTGCCCAGTGCGGCCTCATGTCCTCCCAGCATGTGGATGGGAGCTAAAACCTAAACTTCTGAAAACTAGAAAATGATGCCATACCTGCAACACAACCTTAACTCTGCCTTAATGTACTTTATGGGTATTTTACCCTGATTTTTTAATGGATTTTTTGCCACTCTAACTGTATCTACCTTACAGCTTTTCCTAGCACAGCTGTGATGGTTAGCGGTGTGATTTTTACACCTCTAAGTGCCAGTGCTATGCTGGCAAAACTTGTAAGTACAGACCGGGCAAGACTCTGTATGTGGACTTTAGAGCACTTTAAAATAGGTCTCTGAACCCACATATTTTGTAATCAGAGGGGAAAACTTCCAATAGGAACTTCTGCAGAATGCAAGAAAAAGGCACAACACACGTTGCCTGAAACTATCAGCAGTCAGGCTCCATCTCAAATTCATGGGTGTGGTTTAGGTTCAGTGGCCGCAGCATAGACCCTCTTGACCCACCCCAAAGAGGCAGTGGGGGCTACGTACTACCTGAGAGAAATGCCAAGTGATGGAGATCAGTCCGGGGACAATGAGAACCGGAGTTTCAGCCCCAGCTGTGTGTAAGAAAATATGACAAAAGGAAGATGATTTTGTAAAAAGCTGCCAAAGCGGGGGGGGCTGTATCTTAGGAACTTCTTTAACAAATCTCCCCATATTTGACCCACTAACCCTTCCCTGAATGCCCATGAAAAATGTGCCCTGCTAATTTCAAGAGAATCCAAATAAACATGTGGAATTTAGGGGAGTTAGAATAGGTGGCTTTTAAACAGAAAATAATGCTTCCGTCGAGCTAGGTACTGCCTCCCGCGGAGGTGGATGACCTACGCTGATGGGAGAACCTTTCTCCTTGCTGTAGCGAGTGTCTACACTGATGCACTACAGCAGGACAGTCGCAGTGTCTCCAAGTGTAGACAAGCCCTGAGATACGACATTCAGTGACACCCCTGTCCCTCCTTTTCCTTACTGCGCTGAATCCCACCAGCCCATGCTCACCAGTCCTGGCTTTCCTACACCTCTCCCATTGTCTCAGTGTTTCTCTCTGATTAAGAAGCAGATCCAGGGTGACTTCCCCTCTGGCTGGAGTCTTTACTTCCTAGAACACGGAGTTAATGACTGTGTTTTAGGAGCCGCATTTCCAAGAAGGCCAACGGCATATTGGGCTGCATTAGTAGGAGCATTGCCAGCAGATCGAGGGAAGTGATTATTCCCTTCTATTCAGCACTAGTGAGGCCACAGCTGGAGTATTGTCCAGTTTTGTTCCCCCCTCTACAGAAGGGATGTGGACAAATTGGAGAGAGTCCAGCGGAGGGCAACGAAAATGGTCAGGGGGCTGGGGCACATGACTTATGAGGAGAGGCTAAGGGAACTGGGGTTATCTAGTCTACAGAAGAGAAGAGTGAGGGGGGGGGATTGGATAGCAGCCTTCAGCTACCTGAAGGGGGGTTCCAAAGAGGATGGAGCTCGGCTATTCTCAGTGATGGCAGATGACAGAACAAGGGGCAAGTTGCAGTGGGGGAGGTGTAGGTTGGTGTAGACGTCCCGGGTAGGGGCTGGTCCCTCATGGGGGCGGCTGGGAGCCAGGCCGCCTCACTACCCGAGGCGGGGAGCAGTTCAGTCTTGCGTGCCCAGGCCTAGGTTGGGCGGGCAGCCAACCGTAGTACAGGGCTCAGTCCCTCGGGCAGGGAGTGAGCAAACAAACAGTAAGTTCAGGGGCTCAGGCCCTCGGGCAGGGAGGAGGAGAGACTGCCACCCGGCGTGGGGTGGCAGGGGGAAACACAGGCCCACCCACTCCACTGTGTTCCAGCCCGGGGCCCTATCAGCAGCAGTCCGTCTGCTGCTGGGTCAGTGGGGATCCTGACCGCAACACACTGACATGGGTTCGGGGTCGGCCATCCCCGGGCCACTTCCCATCTCCTCCTCCATGGGTACCTGTGCGTCCTGAGCTTCGTCCGCTGTGTCCCAGATTATGGGCTCCTCAGGGCAGCGAGCGCTGGGTAGGTCGGGCGGTTCCTCCGGACCCTCGGTGAGGGGAAGTTCAGTCCACTCCTCAGGACACCAGGCTCGGGGCAGGAGCGGTGCAGCAGGATCTCAGGCACCAGCGTCTGCCCTCTCCCGCAGTCGGGCCGCAACTGAGTGCTGGGGCCGGGCCTTTATACTTCCTGTCCCGCCTCTTGACTTCCGGGGGGCGGGGACAGGCGGTGACTCCACCCACTCTGGTGGCTGTTCTGGCTCGTCCCTCACGGGGTAGCTGGGAGCCAGGCCGCCTCACTACACGGCCCCTCCCTCAAGGCTGGCTCCCGGGTAACGGGGTCAGACCCTTCCATGCCCCCCAGGCGGGAAAGAAAGTCAGCATTTGCGTGTTCCTTCCTGGCCCGATGGCAAACGGTGAAGGCATAGGGCTGCAGCGCCAAATACCACCGCTGCAGCCGCATATTATGGTCCTTTATGCGGGCCAACCACTGGAGGGCAGAGTGGTCAGTGACCAAGGTGAACGGGGTGCCCAGGAGGTAATACCACAGGGCATCACAAGCCCACTTCGCGGCAAGGGCTTCCTTCTCCACCACCGCATAGCTTTTCTCGTGGGGGAACAGCTTCCGACTAATGTAGAGGACCGGATGCTCTTCGTCGTCTACCTCTTGGGAGAGGACCGCCCCGAGTCCCACATCGGAGGCGTCCATTTGCAGGACAAAGGTCCGGTTAAAATCGGGGCTATATAGGACCGGCTCCTGGCAGAGGCTTGTTTTGAGGGTTTGGAAGGCCTCATCACACTCGCGGGTCTAAATCAGTTGCCGCGGACTGTCCTTGGTCAAGAGCCCCGTCAAGGGGGCGGCAATCACCGTGAATTGGGGGATGAACCGTCGATAATATCCTGCCAACCCCAGAAACTGGTGTACCTGGCGTTTCGTGGCGGGCGGAGGGCAGGTTGCAATGGCCTGTACCTTATCCACCAGTGGCTTTACCTGTCCATGTCCGATAGTATATCCCAGGTACGTGGTTTCTTGCCGGCCGATGCGGCACTTCTTCGGGTTGGCTGTTAACCCGGCCGCCCGCAGAGACCTCAGGACGGCTGCAACCCGTTCTAGATGGTTCTCCCACTGAGGACTGTAAATGACTATGTCATCCAAATAAGCCGCCGCGTAATCTTGATGGGGTTGGAGGAGGCGGTCCATCAGGTGCTGAAACGTGGCCGGAGCCCCGTGGAGGCCGAAAGGCATTCGGGTAAACTGGTAGAGGCCCATAGGGGTGGCAAACGTGGTCTTCTCCCTGGAAGCAGGTTCCAGGGGGATCTGCCAGTACCCCTTGCTAACGTCGAGGGTGGTGATATAGCCGGCCTCTCCTAGCCGGGCCAACAGCTCATCTATCCGGGGCATGGGATACACATCGAACTTGGAGATGGCATTTACGCGCCTGAAGTCGATGCAAAATCATTGGGAACCGTCAGGCTTCGGTACCAGCACGACGGGGCTTCGCCACTCGCTGTGCGATGGTTCAGTCACCCCCAAGTCTAGCATCGCCCGTACCTCCTCATCCACAATCTGTTTCCAGTGATATGGCAAGGGCCTGGTCGCGCCCCGAATTACCACCCCCGGCTCAGTCTGAATCTTATGGTATATCAGGGTGGTGGACCCCGGTTGAGCCATGAAGGTGTGTGAAAAGGCTCGCAGGAGGCACCGAGTCTGCTTGAGCTGGTCCTCCGTTAATGTCTCCCCAAGTTGGGGTTCCTCAGGGCCCTCGGTGTGGGTAATCTGGGGCCCTAGCTCTGGTTCCGTCGGGTAGGGGTTAATCAGCAGCCCTTCTCGTTCCCGCCAGGGCTTGAGGAGGTTGACATGATACCGCTGTATCTTTTTCTTCCGGTCGGGCTGGTTAATCTCATATGTAACTGGGCCCACCTTCTGGACGACTTCATATGGCCCTTGCCATCGGGCCAGGATTTTTGACTCTCTGGAAGGGAGTAGCAGTAACACCCGGTCTCCAGGTTGAAAGTCCCGTGTTTGGGCGTCCTGGTTATAAGTCTGGGCTTGCGCCTCCTGGGCGGCTTTCAAATTTTCTCGTGCCTGGGCCCCAGCCTGCTTAAGACGCTCCTCAAGCTGGACCACGTACTTTAAGAGGCCCTGGGCTGGTGACGGGGTTTGCTCCCAAGTCTCCCTCATTAGGTCCAATAGGCCCCGAGGTCAACGGCCATATAGTAGCTCGAATGGTGAGAACTTGGTCGACGACTGGGGAACTTCTCGGACCGCCAGGAGCAAGGGTGGGAGTAGCTGGTCCCATCGACGAAGGTCCTCCTGGGGGAACTTCCGGAGCATATCCTTTAGGGTCCGGTTGAACCTTTCGACCAACCCGTCAGTCTGGGGGTGATAGACTGATGTGCGCAATTGCTTGACCCCCCAGAAGTTCACACACCTGCTGAAGCAGCCGTGAAGTAAAGTTGGTCCCCTGATCCGTGAGGATCTCGCGGGGCAAGCTGACTTGGGCAAAAACCTTCACCAGTTCATTGGCGATGGCGCAGGCTGTGATATTCCAGAGGGGAATTGCCTCGGGGAACCGGGTGGCGTAGTCCAACATTACCAGGATATACTGAAATCCCGCATTGCTCTTGGGAAGGGGCCCCACCAGGTCCATGGCCATGCGTTGGAAGGGGGTCTCGATTAAAGGCATCGAGATCAACGGGGCCTTGGGAGTCCATGCCGGGGCGGCCAACTGGCAGTCGAGGCAGGAGTTGCAGTACCTCTTTACTTCCTGGTACACCCCCGGCCAGAAGAAGCGCCCCAGGATCCGGGCCAGGGTCTTCTCGTGACCGAGGCGTCCAGCCGCGGGGACGTCGTGGGCCAGCTTCATGACGGCCCGTCGATGACACCGGGGAACGAGGAGTTGGGTCCGGGTTTCCCCCGTGTGGGGGTCCCGTTCGACGCGATATAGGCGCTCCTGCCTCAACTCAAAGTGTGGCCACTGGACTGCTCGACCAGGGTCGAGGACAGTCCCGTCCACAATAGCCAGTTGTTCATACACCTGCTGAAATGTGGGGTCGGCCCGTTGGTCCCGGCAAAAGTCCATGGTGGGCGAGGGATCCTCCCCTGCCCCTGGGGGAGCGTTCTCTGGTTCTCCCGTTGAGCGGGTGGTCTCGGGGGTCTCTCCCTCGCTCTCGGGGACTTCCCCTTCGAAGGCTGGCGTGGCCCGTGGGTTGCCTCCTGCGTGGTGGCGGAGGATTGCTGGAAACTCTGGCCAGTCCCGACCCAGGATCACTGGGTATGCCAGTCGCGGGGCAAGTCCCACCACCATTGACCGAGTGACCCCCTCAATCATCAGTTGGGCCCGGGTACTCCGGTAGGGCCGTCTGTCTCCGTGGATGCACTGCAGCTGAATTTCCCCCAGTCGGGCATCAGCTGGGGGACCGAAGTGTCGGCGGACTAGCGTCTGTCCGCAGCCCGAGTTGAGGAGGGCCACCGTCGGGTATCCCTCAATGACCACAGGTACGGTGATCTTAGCCGCTTGTGAAAGACGGGCACGAGCCTCCCCTGCACAGACCTGACCAAAGGTACAATCCAGTCCCGGGCAATCCCGCTGGAGATGGCCATACTCCCCGCAGGAAAAACAGGGCCCCCGGGTTGCCCATTCCATCTGTAGCCGAGTCCCAGGGTGGTTTCTAGGCGGACTCCGGTGGCGCTGTGGCGGAGGACCCAGGCCCGTCCCTGTGGTGGAAGAACCTGGGTGAACTGCTCGAGCACCACCTGCTCCAGTAGCTCTTCCGACGTTCGGCGCTCGGGCTGCAACCACCGCTTGCAAGTCTCCCGGAGTTCCTCGGCCACCCGCCGAGGCTGGGTCCCGGTGGGGTAGGTCAGACTCCTAAACCGCTGGCGGAAACTTTCGGGACTCACATCCAGGGCGTCCAGAATGGCAGTCTTTACTTGGCTGTAATCTTGGGCTGCCTCCACTGACAGCCCTCGATAGACTGTCTGCTCAGTCCCAGTCAAGTACAGGGCCAAGATGGAAGCCCACTGCTTCAGGGCCCAGCCGGCGACGACTGCCACCCGCTCGAAGGTGACAAGAAAGGCTTCAGGGTCGTCGTCGGGTACCATCTTCGTTAGCCGGATTGGGGGGCTGGGTCATGTGGTCCCAGCTGTGCCTCCCGGCTGTGCTTCCCCAGGTCGGGCCAGCGCCCCTGCGAGCTGCTGAAGACATTGCTGCTGGAAGTCCTGGTGCTGGGTGACTAGGTCTTGAATGAGCTGGTTCTGCTGGGTTCCCAACTGCTCCACGAGCTGCTGCTGCAGCTGTGCGGCCTGCTGTTCCTTTTGCTGTTGCAACTGGGCCGCCTGCTGCCGCTCCTGGGTTTCCGTCACCAGGGCCAAGAGCTGGGACAGATCCATCTCTCGGGACGGGGATCTTTCTCCCCCGGCTCCTCTCTCCCCGGGGTCGAGAGTTCGCGCCCACATCCTGGGCGGAACTCCTCAGAGAAGGCACCACGTGTAGACGTCCTGGGGAGGGGCTGGTCCCTCACGGGGGCGGCTGGGAGCCAGGCTGCCTCACTACCCGAGGCGGGGAGCAGTTCAGTCTTGTGTGCCCAGGCCTAGGTCGGGCGGGCAGCCAACCGTAGTACAGGGCTCAGGCCCTCAGGCAGGGAGTGAGCAAACAAACAGTAAGTTCAGGGGCTCAGGCCCTCAGGCAGGGAGGAGGAGAGACTGCCACCCGGCGTGGGGTGGCAGGGGGGAACACAGGCCCACCCACTCCACTGTGTTCCAGCCCGGGGCCCTATCAGCAGCAGTCCGTCTGCTGCTGGGTCAGTGGGGATCCTGACCGCAACACACTGACATGGGTTCGGGGTCGGCCATCCCTGGGCCACTTCCCATCTCCTCCTCCATGGGTACCTGTGCGTCCTGAGCTTCGTCCGCCGTGTCCCAGATTATGGGCTCCTCAGGGCAGCGAGCGCTGGGTAGGTCGGATGGTTCCTCCGGACCCTCAGTGAGGGGAAGTTCAGTCCGCTCCTCAGGATACCGGGCTCGTGCGGTGCAGCAGGAGCTCGGGCACCAGCATCTGCCCTCTCCCACAGTCGGGCCGCAACTGAGTGCTGGGGCCGGGCCTTTATACTTCCTGTCCCGCCCCTTGACTTCCGGGGGGCGGGGACAGGCGGTGACTCTGCCCACTCTGGTGGCTGTTCTGGCTCATCCCTCACGGGGCGGCTGGGAGCCAGGCCGCCTCACTACAGTTGGATATTTGGAAACACTATTTCACTAGGAAGGTGGTGAAGCACTGGCATGGGATCCCTAGGGAGGTGGTGGAATCTCCTTCCTTAGAGGTTTTTAAGGCCTGGCTTGACAAAGCCGTGGCTGGGATGATTTAGTTGGGGTTGATCCTCTTTGAGCAGGGGGTTGGACTAGATACCTCCTGAGATCTCTTCCAACCCTAATCTTCTGTGATTCTATGAGCAGTGTCTGGCTGTGTGTGTTCTCAGCAGAGATGGGGATAGTTAAATCCCTCATACACAGAGTGTTCTGCACCTTTGAGCACCTGAGGAGCTGCCCCTGGGATTTGACGGCTTTAAAATGGGCTGAGGTTAAACCAATAGACTTCTTTGTAAGAAATGTCCCATGAACTCCCCTGATCTCCCTTGTTTTCTATCCCCTCAGCAGGGTTTCCTGTTCCCAAACCTGATGTGATCTCCCAGCTAGAACGAGGGGCAGAGCCGTGGCTCCTGGATCTCCAGGGCTCTGAGGAAGGAGATATCCTGAGAGCTGCCTGTGCAGGTGAGGGATCATTAAACCAATTCAAAAACTCTCCGTGCCTGAAGGAAGGAGCTGGGACTCCTTAAAAAGGCCTTGGGAGCTCTCGGAGTATCCCCAGGAGGCCTTGTACTCTATGGGCAGCTATCGCTCCTGGCTTCCTACCCATCCTCACTGACACCTGGCAGCAGCTCCCTACCTGATGGGATGTGGAGGCAGAATTGTTCCCCTCCTCTGTCCCCTAAGGAGAGGAGTTTTGCAGAATTCAGCTATTAGGTTTTTTCTGTCTCTCCAGCTCTAATTTTGGTTTGTTTTCCCCTTTTCCACCTGTCAAAGTCAGATTCAGGACTCACAATTTATTAGACCACTCTGTTTATTAGCAAAGCACTCTGCTAATACACCCAGATAATATGAGCACCATGCAAGACTCAAATTATCTTATTTATACAGATAAAAGGGAACTTAACAAGATAACAAAAGGAAGCAGAACTGATAAGTTTACCTGGGGCTAGATATACATATCTTATTTCCTTACTAACTATTACCGATCTCCTGTTAATGTCCCATCATTAGCTTAAGTGGACCCATTGTTTACATACCTTAATGTTTCTCTTCCTGACAACTATATTTCAATATTCCTTATTCCTGCTTAAAGGAACATACGGTATTTCTTTAATCCATTATATTTTTACAATATAATTCATTCTACTTTCACACACCCTGTTTCTGACATTTCTCCCTGTGTCTCAGCAGGTGCTGGGATGATGAGTGAGAAAGAGGAGCAGAATCCTCAGCAGGAAGATGCTGAGCACGTGGAAGCACATGGGGGATTATCGCAAGGATCCCAAGGGAATGTGTCCAGGCGTCATGTGCAGGGAAAAGCCTCTGATTGCCAGCACAGGCCAGAGAGGCAGCAGGGAAACCAGCCAGGTGAGAAACTTGGTAAATCCATTAATTGTCAGGAGACTCACACAGATCTCAAGGAAATCACAGCCCAGCAGAGAACGCCCACAGGAGAGAGAAAAAACACATGCACCGAGTGTGGGAAAGACTTCAGTAGCCACTCAGACCTTATGAAACATGAGCGAATCCACACTGGAGAGAGGCCCTATGGATGCGGGGTGTGCGGGAAAACCTTCAGCCAGAGCTCCCACCTTGTTCGGCATCACAGGATCCACTCAGGGGAGAGACCCCATGAGTGCGGCAAGTGCGGGAAACACTTCACTCTGAGCTCCGCTCTGATTAGACACCAGAGGATCCACACGGGAGAGCGACCCTATGAGTGCAGTGAGTGCGGGAAAACCTTCACTGACAGCTCTGCCCTTATTAATCACCAGAGGACCCACACGGGAGAGCGACCCTATACATGTTGTGAGTGCGGGAAACAGTTCACTCGGAGCTCAGGGCTTATTATACATCAGAGGATCCACACAGGAGAGAGGCCCTATGAGTGCTGCAAGTGCGGGAAAAGCTTCACTGTCAACTCAGACCTAATTAATCATCAGAGGATCCACACAGGAGAGAGGCCCCATGAATGCTGCGAGTGCGGGAAAAGCTTCACTCAGAGCTCGGCCCTTATTAGACATCAGAGGATCCACACAGGGGAGCGACCGTATAAATGTTGTGAGTGCGGGAAAAGCTTCACTGTCAAGTCAGATCTTATTGGACATCAGAGAATCCACACGGGAAAGATCCCCTATAAATGCTCTGAGTGCGGGAAAACTTTCACGCAGAGCTCAGCCCTTATTACGCATCAGAGGATCCACACAGGAGAGAGACCCTATGAATGCCGTGAATGCGGGAAAAAATTCACTGTCAAGTCAGACCTTAATAGACATCAGAGGGTCCACACGGGAGAGCGTCCCTATGAGTGCTCTGAGTGCGGGAAACAGTTCAGTCAGAAATCAAACCTTAGAGCACATCAGACAAGCCACACAGGAGAGACACCTTATCAGTGTTGTGAGTGCGGGAAAGGCTTCAGTGTGAGCTCAGCCCTTATAATACATCAGAGAATTCACACGGGAGAGAGACCCTATCGATGCTCAGTGTGCGGGAAAAGTTTCATCCGCAGCTCACACCTGAATAGACATCAGAGTCTCCACTGGAGAGAGAGACAGCATCAAAACTTTGTGTAGGGCAGAGAAAAGATCATTTTTAAAACACATTTGCTAATTCCCACACAGTGACCTTTTGGTTTGTTTGCACTGTTTGTGTCACCCTGTTCTCTCAGCTCCCTCATGTGAGTTGCCCACTTTTGCCTTTTTGCAGGTCGCCTTCTCTGGGGTGAATCCCATGGTCCTTTCTACCAACTCCCTTCTCCAGTGAGTCTTGGGAGTGTGTGTCCCTCCTGCCAGGAGTTTCCATCAGCCCGAGGTGGGGGAAATAGGGGTGAACTCAAGTAGTTAAACTGAGCTAAAATTGATCTGGGCTTTGTCTCCTCCAGGATTTTCCAGCCTAATGTAAGCGCACCACTATATGTGCAGTGCTGACATAGCCCAGGCACAGGGGTTGGGGTTAGCTATCACCTTCCCTTTGACCTGTCCTAATCAACAACAATTTTCCTGGTCTGGACGAGCCCTGAGCATCTCATTTGTACTGTCACTGCACTAGCAGGGCGATTGTTAGTCACCAAGTTCCCCCTTTTGGCAACAGATTGTCTCATCCCCTGTTGTTCTCACGCTAGTCCACGTTGTGCTGGGCAGCAGGTTGTTTTCTTTTTACCACTTTCCTTATTGAAAATCTATTTCAATATAACCAAGAGGAGGAGAAGGAGTGGGACAAATGTATCATTTCAGCCTCTGCTACACCAGAAGGAAATGGGGTGAGTCGGCGTGATTCCCTCCTTCCCCATCACCGTCACTAGGCCCGCTCACTCCAGCAGCACTGGTGTCTGTCTGAGCCACAGTGGAGTTTATCCACCTGTATTCTACCCTTCCACCTCCCAAACATCATAATAGCAATTTGATCCTAAATCCAACTCGTTAGGGCTGGAGATGAAGGTGTCCCAGACCTGGTTGGGGAATT
This sequence comes from Trachemys scripta elegans, assembly GCF_013100865.1. Classification (NCBI taxonomy): domain Eukaryota; kingdom Metazoa; phylum Chordata; order Testudines; family Emydidae; genus Trachemys; species Trachemys scripta. Next base: position 140,355,164 of record NC_048302.1, read on the forward strand.
CCAATGAATCCCAACTGTGATCATTCCCAGTTTAAATCCCAGTTCCTGTCTATTGACAGAACCACTTCTGGTCTTTTCCCTGCTGAGCTGGGCTCGTTTGCAGATGAGAAGGTTGGCAGTTTTTCCCTATTACAATGTTGTTTTTTTCAGGGCCAGCTCTATGTACCAGCAAAACAAGCAGGTGCTTGGGGCGGCACATTTGCAGGGAGCGGCATTCCGGCCATCCTTTTTTTTTTTTTTTTTTTTAAACTCACTTCCTCCCTTCTCGCAACACTGCAGAAGCGGAGAACCCACAGGACCCTGGGAGCTGTAGTTCCTTGCCTAGCTCCCTGCCTATAGAGCCAGCCCTGGAGCAGGGAAAGAACTACATTTCCCAGCATTCCCTTGGCAGCTATCAACAGGAAAGGGAGGGGGAGGGAGTGAGGTAGCTGAGCCATGCTGCAGCTTGCTGTGAATGGAGAGCTGGCTGCTAGAACGGGGTGGCACTGTGAGTGGGGGACAAGTGTGCCCAGCCCAAGGAGTAGAAGGCTTTGCCCCAGATATCCCCTTCAGAAGACTTCCCCAGACTGGCTTAGGGATACTGGTGTGACCTCACCTTGCAGCCCGCAAAGAAGGAATTGGCTGGACTAAATGGACAGTGCATCTCTCTATCTGAAGCCTAGCAAGGGAGGTACGTGGATCCCACTAGAATTTAAAATGAAAAGTAAGGGAGGGGAGGCTCTGCTAGAGGACTTGGGCAGCTTTAGATACAGTACCAGGCACATGGGAGGATTTCCACTTCCGAGCCATGGAAGCAGCAATTGACTTTTTCTTTCCAGATTTAGCTAATATTCAGAAAGGGAATCTAGCCCTCAAAATTCAGGAGTGCTCAAGCTCAATTTGGGCAGCTGTTACTTCATTTCTCCCAAATCAAATATACTGATCCACTGTAACTTGCTGTAGAAAAAGTAGGATAAAATTGAGCAAGAAATGCTTCCTAGTGATTTTTAGGACTGGAATTGCTATTTTCAACTGCCATTACCTTTTTATTTTTATTTGTTTAAAAGGAAGACAGTAATATTGCATTGGCAAATTCCCCATAGAAACAAAGAGTGGAACAAAAGAATAATAAAGGCACCTCTAATTTTCCTCATTTATGTAGGACTGTCTTATAATATGCATCCAGATATCCTCCAATCACACAAGCTGAAAATTGTTCCACTTTACTGAAGTTCTGTAACCATATGAGAACCAATCCTGTCTGTGTTCTGTGCACATCCAAAATTCCTGCTGAATGACCCGCCCTGGGAGCAAGTTACCAGTGACCCAGGGCTGGGACAGCAGGAGGGTGCAGGTTGGGGGGGAGAGCCCAGGGCTGGGGTGGCAGGGGGGTGGGGGGAGGGCACTGGTGTTGGTGGGGGGAGAGCCCAGGGCTGGGGCAGCAAGGGGGTGCAGGGTGGGGGAGCCCAGGGCTGGGGTGGGGGGCAGCCAAAATTTTTTTTGCTTGGGGCGGCAAAAAACCTAGAGCCAGCCCTGGTTTTTTTCTAAATAACACGACTCCATAATAATGAAGTGCTGTGGAGTGAAGAAGGTTTGAATGGATCAGAGGAGAAGGCAACGGGGGAATCTGCCCTCTTGATTTCTGAGTAATCAAATGTAACCTGCTCTGGAATTTCATTTTGTATGAACAAGAAAGTGACTTATACCGCTCTGTGTTGCGGGTTTTTCCCTCTCTCCTGGAGGCTATTTGGTCACAACTGAATATTAGTTTTGTTTTCCTGGATGTAGCTCAGATTTATCAGGGACTTTGGGACAAATGACTGTTTGCTAAACAAGTACTGTCTTATTTTATTTTTGTCTTTCCCACACCGCTGCATGATGACACGGAAGAAGCTCAAGTGCAGTTCACTCACCAGGAGAGGATACTCCGGGCCATCGGGCATGCTACCAAGGAAACAGTAGTGGGTTTAGGGCTCCGCTCTGAAATAGTGAACAGCACACCCCAAATTGTGCAACTAACTGAAGTAACTGGGTGCGTGTGGCCTATGATTTGGGAAACGCTGTCCCTGTCTGTGTTGATGTGGAGAAACCAGAAGTGGCATTTTTGGTCAACTTGCGTTTGGTAGATGCTGCAACTAACTATTCACTACAATGAAATCAGTAGCTGCACACTATCTAATTTTTAATATATTCTGCTCCTTTGGTGACTTACAAGGATTCTGCTGCAGGCGTGTTTTACTCCTGGGGGAATTCTGCACCAAAAATTAAAAATTCTGCACACAATATTTTAAAATTCGGCATATTTTATTTGTCAAAATAACACAATGTAATCATGCTAGCTTCAATTATTTTGGTAATTTATTTCATATTATCTGTCAGCAAGTATGTCTCTAACAATACAGCCCCCCCCAAAAAAAGAATCTGGTGATTTTTTTTTTTGACAAATAGATTCTGAAGTACACCATAACTCCAATGCTGAGGTGGGAAAAAGTGTGAGAGAAATAGTGTACAGGAGAACACAGACCCAGACGTCCGTTATTTCAAATGGAATTTGTTTTGACAAGCTCTAAAGTAAAATTACTTAAGGAGACAAGCTGTGTAACCTTGTACCCCATTAGACTGAATGGATCACTGAGTTCCCCTCTTCTCTGCAAAGCGAAGATGTACAATGTCTGTCAGGAGAAGCCCATGGTTCTTTTTATGAATGGCAATGGATGTGTGAGCTAATAGGTAGTTTTTCTGTTATTTTGTATGGGAGCTGAAACCCCTTTTCCTTTTTTGAGGAAGCTCATGGTCACAGTTCAGCCTTTTAACCCTCAAGCCAGGTATGGAAACCTCCCCACAATGGTCCTTGGATTTCTTTTATTTTGGAGATCTTTGGGCTTCAAACCTCCACAGTGCATGTGGTTCGCAGCAATCGATAGTTTAAGAAAACTGCTGGGTGAAGTGGGACTCTTCCAAACTGACGATAGCCCGAAGTCTGCCTCACATGAAATGGATCAGGCTACGGTGTCTGTGACCAAGGCGTCCTTCACTCCTTGTTTGCCTGTAGACTTCAGGCAAGTGACTGCCATGTGGGGTGAGCTGGAATCCTCAACCATGAAGACCAAGGTAAAGGTGGAAGCCCTTTTGCACCAGGAACCTGTCTAAGAAAGATGGACATTCCAGGACTCCCAGACTGATCCCCTCTGGGGAAGGAAGTTATAACATCAGCACCAGGCTGTGCCAGCCTTGACCTGTCTCCTCGTACCTGAGAGCTTGCGAATGTGGAGTACTGAGCCGGCGACCCCATCGCCTGGCTCCTTGACTGCAGCTCTACCTCCTACTCCATGGGAGTCTAAAGAGCTGCAGCGTTGGAATCACACGTCAATTTCAATATCTGATTGGTACTTATTCTATTTTTCAGACTTTGTTTTTGTCAACTGGGAGTCATCCCAGCCTTCCTATTCTACTCCGGTGGTACAGTGGGGCTCAGTGCGTGCACATGTGCATGAAACCTGTCACATCCACACAACGAAGGAGCTAAAACGAATAATTCTCAAGTATAAATAACCCTAAAATGCTGCCCTACAAAGTGATTGAACATGTGCTCCTCGTTCTGTGAAAGAGGTCAAAGAACCTGAGCTGTCGGATACATACCATTAAAAATCTGCGTATTAAGGTTTTTATCTGTGGAAGCCACTGGGAGAAGGTTAGCCATACACTGGTGAGATCTAAGGCGGGAGCTCTGAAGTTGTGGCTTAAATACGAACAATAAATTGGTGTTAGTGTTAATATATTCAAGCGGCTGAGTGTGGATCACACGGCCTGGGTGAAGTTCTCTGACTGGGATTAATAACTAAAGGGACAGCTGCTTCCTCGGTTCCTGTTTCAGGATTTATAAGGGCTGATTTTCTGCTGTATAATTCTGATGATTTGATTCCAAAGCAAGATAATTGTTAACCGAGTGATTTCCTGATCTGACCTGAACGAGCTCATTGTACTGTGTGCCCCAGAGCTAGCTGGGTGGTGTTACTAATAGTTTAGGTTTAGTTAGATGTGGTATTCATTTTATTTGTTTGTTCATTTTAATGAAATGTATAGAAGGGCTATTGAGTCATTTCTTCCAATAAGCTACATGGGCCAGAACCGTAGAGATCAGCCGGCCCTACTCGGAGCCTTATTAACTCCCTCAATATTAACTCTTAGGTTCTCATATGGGTCCAGCTGGGAGGGGGGGCACACCCTTCTCAGCTCTTGCTACATCCTAGGGGGCTCTCACAAGGGAAAATGAGCTCCCCAGCGCAGGCTTTCAGGAGTAGTGGGGGTGGGCCAGGGGCAATGTGTCTGTCTGCCTGATGAGGGGTTGGTGGAAGGGGGTATCTCAGCCAGTGGCAGAAGTGGCTCCATCCCACCCCCTCCACTCCACATCGGTGCCCAGGGTCCTTCTGCTCAGCCCAAGTTAGGGGCATTTCCCATGCCCCTCTCCCTGCTGAGGTGCCCGTGAGGGCACAGGAGCTTCAGGGGGACACTGATGCTGAGAGTCTCCCTGGGCCAGGGCTGGCCCAGAGCCCTGTGATCCCCACTCCTGTGGCCCCAGCCCACCAGGAGCTGGCGAGATGGGCTGCCCTGGCCTGCCTGCCATGGGGCTGGAAGGTTCCTCCCAGAGGTGACACGTGGGGAGCTCATGTTCCCCACCCCTTTTACATTGTGCCCCTTCAGTATCAGCAGGTACAAATTGTCTCTGCTGGGAGGGGCAGACTGTCCCTGGTGCAGTGTGTGTGCACCCCGACCTGTCGCGGTGGGCAGGGAGCGTGCTGTTACCGCAGTTACAGCCTACCAAATTCTACTGGGTCTCGCCACAATGAGATTCAGGGGTCAGGGTCGCATGGCAGCCCTCAGGTACAGGGCAGCGCAGTCTAGAGGCCAGAGTCAGTACTGTGGTCCTTGCATTCAGGACAGCGCGGCCTAGCGACAGAGTCCATGTAGCAGCCTTCAGATACAGGGCAGCGCAGCCTAGCAGCCAATACTCCGGGGCCATCACTGGGGGGGGGGCAGTGGCCGAGGTATGGGGGCCTGGGCCCACCCGACTCCACCAGGCCCTGATCAAGGGCTCTAACAGTGATGGAGTGGTCTGCCATTGGGGAGCGGGGAATCCCACCAAAACATGCTGACCTCACACGGTGGGAGATACCACTCGCTCACCCACCTAGCGTCACCTCCACTGAGCTTCCTGAAGCTGCAGTCCATGAGGCATCCAGGTAACTCCCTGGGACCCTGATGGCAACAGAGCTCCAGTCTGGATCTCAGGATCTCCAGCTAGACGACACCTCAGCTGGAGCTTTTCCCCCAAAGGTCCTTCCCCTCCAGCGGTCAGACCAGACTGAGCCAGGCTGCTCCCTTTTTATACTAGCACAGCACTTGGAGCATGCCCAGTACGGTCAGAGGTGCGGGAATTCCTTTGCCCGCGGTGTGGGGTGTGTACACTCTGTCACAGACCCCCACGGTCACATTATTGGGGGGGGGCCCTGACTCCCCAGCAGATGACCGCTCTCCCTCTCCTGCCCCTGGAGGGAGGGGAAACCCTTTACCCATGTCTCCAGCTCCCTTCCTTCCTCAGCTGCAGGAGGTTTCCATATTGTGTTAAAAACACTGCGTGGCAGTTCTGGCCAGCGGGTGGTTGGAGCTGGCTGTGCTGGCTGCAGGGTCCCGCTGTAACCTCATTGTCGCCATTCAGGGCAACTGCACCTGGATTCCCCCTCCGTGGTCACCCAGTGACACCCACCCTTAGGCTTCCCAGCCATCTTGGGTGGAGACGTCTCTCTCCCTTTCCTGAACAGCGTATTTCCAGGCTACACCAACCCTGTTTGCAATGTAATATCCCTCAGCAAGTCCTAAACGGCCAGTGCCTGCCCTTTGCTGTCTCTGCAGTGACTAAGAGCAGTGTCACTGCCAACAGTTATACCCACCCTGCTCTTTGGTGCAAGCACGTTTATTCTTCAGGGGAAAGCATTGTCCAGAAGCCATTAAAAACAAGGAAAGAACCAGAGATCACCCAAACTCCAGCAAGGGCTCTGGCTGGGGATTTGTCCTTCAAACCCCACCACAGCTTTTTCTGTCATCATAACAGCCTTCGCTCAGCGCAAGTCCTCACCCCGTTAATCTGTAAATCTCTCCTTTATGGGGTTTGGGGTTCTGTGATCTGGGAATGGAATCACAGGGTCACCAAAGCACAAACCTGTCCGGGGGTGGGGGGGTCAAACAGCACATTCTGCCCCAGCCTGACTCTGATTCCCCCAATCCCATGAGGCTTGCCTGCACAGGTTCAAATCCTGCTCACAGCAAAGGGCCAAGCACCAGTCCCATGAATGGGCAATGGGGGGTTGTGCTCCTAGGTCACCTTGATGTGTCTCAAAATCCCACCTCCTGAGCTTCTCCGGATGATGCTCAACGACGAAGGAGAAGTGGGGGGGGATCCCGGAGAGAAAGATTCACATCAACAGAGATGCACTGTCCTAGGGCTGGGGGTTCCACGACCACCGCTCCCAAGAGAAGGAGGCGGGTAATGGTTGTTGGGGACTCCCTCCTCAGGGGGACTGAGTCATCTATCTGCCATCCCGACCGGGAAAACCGAGAAGTCTGCTGCTTGCCAGGAGCTAGGATTCATGATGTGACGGAGAGACTGCTGAGACTCATCAAGCCCTCGGATCGCTATCCCTTCCTGCTTCTTCACGTGGGCACCAACGATACTGCCAAGAATGACCTTGAGCAGATCACTGCAGACTATGTGGCTCTGGAAAGAAGGATAAAGGAGTTTGAGGCGCAAGTGGTGTTCTCGTCCATCCTCCCTGTGGAAGGAAAAGGCCCGGGTAGAGACCGTTGAATTGTGGAAGTCAACAAATGGCTATGCAGGTGGTGTCAGAGAGAAGACTTTGGATTCTTCAACCATGGGATGGTGTTCCAAGAAGAAGGATTCCTAGGAAGAGACAGGCTCCACCTAACAAAGAGAGGGAAGAGCATCTTCACAAGCAGGCTGGCTAGCCTAGTGAGGAGGGCTTTAAACTAGGTTCACTGGGGGAAGGAGACCAAAGCCCTGAGGTAAGTGGGGAAATGGGATACGGGGAAGAAGCACGAGCAGGAGAGCACAAGAGGGGAGGACTCCTGCCTCACACTGAGAAAGCGGGGCAATCAGCGAGTTATCTTAAGTGCCTTTACACAAATGCAAGAAGCCTGGAAAAGAAGCAGGGAGAACTGGAAGTCCTGGCACTGTCAAGGAACTATGATGTGATTGGAATAACAGAGACTTGGTGGGATAACTCACAGGACTGGAGTACTGTCATGGATGGATATAAACTGTTCAGGAAGGACAGGCAGGGCAGAAAAGGTTGGGGAGTTGCATTGTATGTAAGAGAGGAGTATGACTGCTCAGAGTTCCAGTATGAAACTGCAGAAAAACCTGAGAGTCTCTGGATTAAGTTTAGAAGTGTGAGCAACAAGGATGATGTCATAGTGGGAGTCTGCTATAGACCACCAGACCAGGGGGATGAGGTGGACAAGGTTTTCTTCAGGCAACTAACGAAAGTTACTAGATCGCAGGCCCTGGTTCTCATGGGGGACTTCAATCACCCCAATATCTGCTGGGAGAGCAATATAACAGTGCACAGACAAGCCAGGAAGTTTTTGGAAAGTGTAGGGGACAATTTCCTGGTGCAAGTGCTGGAGAGAGCTCTTCTTGACCTGCTGCTCACAAACAGAGAAGAATTAGTAAGGGAAGCAAAAGTGGATGGGAATCTGGGAGGCAGTCACCATGAGATGGTCGAGTTCAGGATCCTGACACAAGGAAGAAAGGAGAACAGCAGTATATGGATCCTGGACTTCAGAAAAGCAGACTTTGACTCCCTGAGGGAACTGATGGGCAGGATCCCCTGGGAGAATAACATGAGGGGGAAAGGAGTCCAGGAGAGCTGGCTGTATTTTAAAGAATCCTTATTGAGGTTGCAGGAACAAACCATCCCGATGTGTAGAAAGAATAGTAAATATGGCAGGCGACCAGCTTGGCTAAACAGTGAAATCCTTGCTGATCTTAAACACAAAAAAGAAGCTTACAAGAAGTGGAAGATTGTACAAATGACCAGGGAGGAGTATACAAATATTGCTCAGGCATGCAGGAGTGAAATCAGGAAGGCCAAATCACACTTGGAGTTGCAGCTAGCAAGGAATGTTAAGAGTAACAAGAAGGGTTTCTACAGGTATGTTAGCAACAGGAAGAAGGTCAGGGAAAGTGTGGGGAAGGCAACCTAGTGACAGAGGATGTGGAAAAAGCTAATGTACTCAAAGCTTTTTTTGCCTCTGTCTTCACAAACAAGGTCAGCTCCCAGACTACTGCACTGAGCAGTACAGCATGGGGAGGAGGTGACCAGCTCTCGGTGGAGAAAGAAGCGGTTTGGGACTATTTAGAAAAGCTGGATGAGCACAAGTCCATGGGGCCGGATGCGCTACATCCGAGGGTGCTAAAGGAGTTGGCTGATGTGATTGCAGAGCCATTGGCCATTATCTTTGAAACCTCATGGTGATCCGGGGAGGTCCCGGATGACTGGAAAAAGGCTAACGTAGTGCCCATCTTTAAAAAAGGAAAGAAGAAGGATCCAGGGAACTACAGGCCAGTCAGCCTCACCTCAGTCCCTGGAAAAATCATGGAGCAGGTCCTCAAGGAATCAATTTTGAAGCACTTAGAGGAGAGGAAAGTGATCAGGAACAGTCAGCATGGATTCACCAAGGGCAAGTCATGCCTGACTAACCTAATTGCCTTCTATGAGGAGATAACTGGGTGTGTGGATGATGGGAAAGCAGTGGATGTGTTATTCCTTGACTTTAGCAAAGCTTTTGATACGGTCACCCACAGTATTCTTGCGAGCAAGTTAAAGACGTATACTATAAGGTGGACTATAAGGTGGCTAGAAAGCTGGCTAGATCATTGGGCTCAATGGGTAGTGATAAATACCTAGCTGCTTTTAAGGCAGAGGCAGGGGAGTTCTCGACGAAGCCAAGCAGGTTTATTTCAATCTTTGGTGTCTGGCTAGCCATAAGCCTGACTGGGATGATTGCAATATACTTATGAGAACCTTGTTGTCGGAAGTGGAGCGGAATCAGGTTATAGCTAAGGCTAAGGAGGAAGCACAGAGAAGGCATTTAAGGTTTGAAAAGGAAAGCTATTGGACACCAGAGGTTGTACCAATTGGAATCCTCAGAAGTGAGTGTGCTCGTCCTGGTTTGTTGCTTCAAATCTCTGTACAGACGTTATGTTACTGGAAAAGTGTATAGTGGCAGTGTGTATGTGTTAATGGTTGGAGAAAAGGTGTATGAGTGAAGAGTGGAAGGTTCCTTTGTAAGTTAGAAGAAGCCGAGAAAGAGAGAAGGAAAAAGAACAGAACGAGTTAACGGGAAAATATAGCTAGCAAGCTCAGTCATCCTGGCCCTATCCAAGGACATTGTTCACAGCCAAGACTTGGCTGACAGCCAAGAGAAAGGGGGGCCTGAATGTGCCCAAGCAACTGTGAGATCTGCAAAATACTGCAAGGCATAATGAGGACAACAGAAGGGTTAAAAAGCAGCTTTGCTGGACAGTATTGGCCCAGGGATTTAAAAATTCCCCCACTCTGTTTGGACAGGCTCTGGCCAGAGATTTGGAGGAGTGGGATAATGAGGACAAAGCCCTCCTTCTGCAATATGTAGATGATTTGCTAATTGCTGCTGTGGGTCTAATCCCTTGTCTTAAAACTACTGTGAGTCTCCTGAACTTGGTTGGACTTCGAGGATACAGGGTAGCTCGAAGCAAAGCTCAAATTGCACTCCCTGAAGTTCGGTATCTGGGATTTCACATCAGACGGTGAGAAAGCCTCCTTTCTGTCATTTAAGAGGCTATCTGCCAAGTTCCTATCCCTAGTAACCGTAAACGTCTTAGAGCATTTTTTGGGCATGGCAGGTTTTTGCAGAATGTGGATCCCAGAGTTTGGACTGTGGGCTAAACCTCTGTATGAATGTGTTAAGGGATCAGAGTAGCAGCCGTGTTAGTCTGTATCCGCAAAAAGAAGAACAGGAGTACTTGTGGCACCTTAGAGACTAACAAATTTATTAGAGCATAAGCTTTCGTGGACTACAGCCCACTTCTTCGGACTTCTTGGGCTGT
>NC_048302.1:140365679-140389607 GCF_013100865.1 Trachemys scripta elegans
TGGTAAGACAACTCCCACCTGTTTATGCTCTCTGTATGTGTGTATATATATCTCCTCAATATATGTTCCATTCTATATGCATCCGAAGAAGTGGGCTGTAGTCCACGAAAGCTTATGCTCTAATAAATTTGTTAGTCTCTAAGGTGCCACAAGTACTCCTGTTCTTCTTTTTGTGTTAAGGGAGTGGATCATGACCCCTTTCACTGGTCCCCAGAAGCGGACAGGGCATTTCAGTTACTAGGTGCCTGGAAACATCCCGTGGCATACTTCTCTAAGCAACTGGATCAAGTTTCAAAGGGTTGGCCAGCATGTTTGAGGGCGGTCACAGCCACTGCCCTAGTGCTTGGGGAAGCTGACAAACTGACACTGGGAGGAACTGTGCAAGTGTATATTCCCCATATGGTTCAAGCCCTGCTGGATACTAAGGGCGGTCTCTGGCTCACACAGGCTCGGGTTGCTCGGTACCAAGCGAAACTGTTAGAGAATCCTGAAGTTACCTTGCAAACCTGTCCCTCCCTTAATCCAGCTACCCTGCTACCAGAGACAGAAAAGCAGGAACATGACTGTCTGGAAATCATAGATGCCCAATACTCCAGCCGCCCAGATTTAAAAGATCAACCATTGTTTGATTAATGCAGTGGCTTTCAAACTTTTTTACTGCTGACCCCTTTCACATAGCAAGTCTCTTGAGTGCGACCCCCCCCCTTATAAATTAAAAACACTTTTAACACCATTATAAATGCTGGAGGGAAAGTGGGGTTTGGGGTGGAGGTTGACAGCTCGTGACCCCCCATGTAATAACCTCATGCCCCCGTGAGGGGTCCCAACCCCCAGTTTGAGAACTCCTGGATTAATGCGTCAGAGCAAGGTCAGTCCAAGCACATGTTGCCTTTTCTTGTTGTTGAGGTAACTCTGAGGCGGGGGAAGGAGCTGGTATTAATTACCAACTGATTGTTGATATAATTACGAGATCTGAAATAGGCCAGGAATAATCTGATGGGGAAGGAATAATGTGGCACCCCCGCTATTTTCCACTGTTAGAATTATAGCGCCAACACAAAACAGTGAATCCTCTGCAGTTCTAAACCAAAATAGTTTCCACCTAGTATCAGCAGGGAAAGATGAAGAGCTTTCTTTTGGCCATGTTGAGTTTCAGTTGACAGCTGGTGGACGTCTGCTGGAGGTACACCTCTACCTCGATGTAACACTGTCCTCGGGAGCCAAAAAATCTTACGGCGTTATAGGTGAAACCGCGTTATATCGAACTTGCTTTGATCCACCGGGGTGCGCAGCCCCCCCCCTCCCCGGAGCACTGCTTTACCACGTTATATCCGAATTCGTGTTATATCGGGTCGCGATATATCAAGGTAGAGGTGTATTAGAAAGACTGGGCTAAGATTTAGTTTGATTAGCGGGAGACAGATCCAGAGCAGAGAGGTAAAGAGGGCTGAGGGATTCTGCATTAGCAGATTTTAATGCAGGATCTGACTTCGCTTGTATTAGTGTTTTCTTTATTGTAAAGCATTTAGCTGCTTTTGTAGAGAAGTGTTCATCTGTCATAGACTTTAATCGCAGACTTTAAGGTCAGAAGGGACCTTTGTGATCGTCTAGTCCAGGGGCGGGCAAACTTTTTGGCCTGAGGGCCGCATCGGGTTTCGGAAATTGTATGGAGGGCCACTTAGGGGAGGGGGTCGTGGCCCATCCCCCATCTCCTATCTGCCCCCCCCCCCCGGGATTTCTGCTCCATCCAACTCCCCCTGTTCTCTGATGGCCCCCGCCCCAGGACCCCTGCCCCATCCACACACCCCTACTCCCTGTCCCCTGACTGCCCCTGGACCCCTGCCACCCCATCCAACCCCTCCTCTCATTCCTGACGGCTCCCCCGGAACCCCTGCCCCATCCAACCACCCTTTCTCCCTGTCCCCTGAATGCCTCTGGAACCCCTGCCCCTGACTGCCCCCTGCTGCCCCATCCAACCCCCCCCTTCCTGACTGCCCCCCGGAACCCCTGCCCCCATTCAGCCCTCTATTCCCCTGCCCCGACCCCTATCCACACCCCCGCCCCCTGACCACCACCCCGAACTCCCCTGCCCTCTATTCAACCCCCCCTGCTCCCAGCCCCCTTACCGTGCTGCCTGGAGCACAGGTGGCTGGTGGCGCTACAACCACACCACCCGGCTGGAGCCAGGCCACGCTGCGGTTGCCGCCACACAGCTCAGAGCACCGGCTCAGGCCGGGCTCTGCAGCTGCGCTGCCCCACAAGCTCCCAGCCCCCCCGCCCAGAGCCTTGCCCCGGTGGCGGAGCGAGCTGAGGCTGCAGGGGAGGGGGGAACAACAGGGGAGGGGCCAGGAGTTCAGGGGCCGGGCAGGACGGTCCCGCAGGCTGGATGTGGCCCGCGGGCCGTAGTTTGCCCTATTCTGGTCTAGTCTAACCTCCTGCACAACACAGGCCACAGAATCTCACCCACCCACTGTCCTCTTCCTAGAGTTCTGAGGAGGTTATATGAGTATTTTTAAAGAGTGCAGACTGCAGATTAGGTTGCAGTGAGGTCTCAATAAGCGCAGGATCAGGCTCTAAACTGCTGTCAAGTCCACACAGTGAACAAACTGAAAAAACACTTTGATCTTTCTGTTGTAGTGATCTTATGGGTAAATTACAGCAATCCAAGGTTAAAAGAACTAGATCTGTGATTTTATTTAGATTGGTGTGGCTTTAAGAAGCTGCTTTCATGTTATTTACTCTCTCTTAGATACTGACCCTGCAAACAGTTATGCATGTGGAGGGCTCCCATGCATAGGCGTTTGCAGGATTGGGGCTTTAGTGAATGAAGCAAAAGCATGTGGCTAGGCCTAGCTCATGATATTTGCATGATTGTTTTCAATGTGCTCCAGGGCTTCTACTCTTTGAGTTGGTGACACACACACACAATGTGAGAGTTTCAGACCAGGAGAACTTTGTCTGTTTCTACAGGGCTCTGTTGCACTTGCACAGCGTGAGTCCTAAACACTCTTTTAAAATACCCATAACCAACCACCTGATGTTTTACTTCCCTTCGTATTTTCAGTGTTGTCACTTGTTTGTTTGGGGTTTTCTTTGCTATCTGTGTTGATTTATTACTTATTTTTACTGTTCTATGTGTGGGAAGTATTCATCAAATTAAGAGTTGACATCCCAGAGAAATTGTATAAGCCTGAGTGAATACCCTTTACTCTCCTTTCCAGTATCAGAAAATATTGTATTAACTATTTCTAATTGACTCATAGATTTGTTTAGCATCCTAAAGCTGAGCTGTGTGTGCAGATAATATGCATGCAAGAGGGATAGTTTTGTGAATTGCAAAAGTCCATAGCATGCTAGTGTTTTGGCAGATGCTTCATTTTTTGAGAGCAGCTTTCCCTGAAGATTTAGTGGTCTATGGTAGGAGTAGGTTATTAAATTGGGCCTCTGGTGCATATATTTTATGCTTTTGCTTAGTGGCCATGGCTTTGTTTTATTTCTATAGCTGTCTTCAGTATGCCACATTTTGGTGTGTTTACTAACTTGCGTTGTTAGAAAGGATGATAAAATACATGTACTCCGAGAACAGTGTTAATTTTCTTTGTATTTGATTTCATATTAAATAAACATCTTAGGCAGTGCAACTTGTTAATTATCCCTTGTTTTCATATTTTTTCTTCTTCCTCTATACCTATGAACTGTTTAAGAATATATATTATATCTAGAGTTTTTGTTTGCACTGGTGGTGCACATCCGCACATACCTCGAGATTGGTGCTGCACATAACAAAATTCAACCTGCACATGGATGGAAAATATTCAAGGGTTTACATTGGTTAGCAGGGTGATTTTTTTCACACCCATAACTGACACAACTAAGCTGGCAAAACTTTTAAGTGCAGACCGGGCAAGGGTCTGCATGTGGATTTCAGAGCACTTTAAACTATTACTTTTAACCCAAACATGTTGGTATCAGAGGGCAAAAGTTCCAAAGGGAACTTCTGCAGAATGCAAGAAAAATGCACAGCACACATTGTCTGAAAGGTATCAGAGGTAGGGCTCAATCTCAAATTCATGAGCAGTTCATAGACCATTTACTACAAACTTCAAAGAGAAATATAGACGATGACATTATTACACCCAAGTTTCTTCTAAATGTTAATATTCCTTTTGATCTCTGAATCAGTAGATATAGTGACAGACAGGAACCGTCTGTTTACCTGGCTAACATCTAACAAGTCATAAGTAAACACATAGAATTAGTATTACCTCTAATTCTCTCACAATACTGGTTTGCATTTCAGAGCTCTCATCTATGGGACATGGCTACATTAACTATTTATAAGGAATATCCCTAATTACTATTTACATACTTTTCTAGCATATCTCTAAAGGTTGAATTTGGGTCATTTAGCCTGCGAGCTGCTTGACCCTTTCTGTCTCAATGTCACGGGAGTGTCTGGCTGTGTGTGTTCCCAGCAGAGATGGGGATAGTTAAATCCCTCATACGCAGAGTGTCCTGCACCTTTGAGCACCTGGGGAGCTGCCACCGGGATTTGACTGCTTTAAAATGGGCTGGGGTTAAACCAATAGACTCTTCTTTGTGAGAAATGTCCCATGAACTCCCCTGATCTCCCTTGTTTTCTATCCCCTCAGCAGGGTTTCCTGTTCCCAAACCTGATGTGATCTCTCAGCTAGAACGAGGGGCAGAGCCGTGGCTCCTGGATCTCCAGGGCTCTGAGGAAGGAGATATCCTGAGAGCTGTCTACGCAGGTGAGGGATCATTAAACCAATTCAAAAACGCTCCGTGCCTGAAGGAAGGAGCTGGGATTCCTTAAAAAGGCCTTGGGAGCTCTCGGAGTTCAGGAGGCCTTGTATCGCTCCCGACTTCCTACCCATCCTCACTGACACCTGGCAGCAGCTCCCTACCTGACGGATACAATTCTGCCTCCACATCCCCTCTTCTCGCCACTGTGGAGAAGAGTTTAGGAGAATTTGCTACCAGCGTTTTTTTTTTTCTGTCTCTCCAGCTCTAATTTTGCTTTGTTTCCCCGTTTTCTGCCCCTGTTTATGACGTTTCTCTCTCTGTCCTAGCAGGTGCTGGGATGGTGAGTGAGAACGAGGAGCTGAATCCTCAGCAGGAAGATGCTGAACAAGTGGAAGCACACGGGGGATTATTGCAAGGATCCCAAGGGAATGTGTCCAGGTGTTGTGTGCAGGGAAAAGCCTGTGAGAGTCAGGACAGGCCAGAGAGGGAGCAGGGAATCCAGCCCAGGGAGAAAGTGGGCAATTCCATTAATTGTCTGGGGACTCACCATAACTCCAAGGAAATCACAGCCCAGCAGAGAATACCCACAGAAGAGAGAAAAAACACATGCACTGAGTGTGGGAAACATTTCACTCTGATCTCCATCCTCATTAGACATCAGCGGATCCACATGGGAGAGCGGCCCTACAAATGCTGTGAGTGCGGGAAACAGTTCAGGGAGAAATCAAACTTTGTTACACATCAGACAAGCCGCACAAGGGAGAGACCCTATGAGTGCTGTGAGTTCAGGAAAAGCTTCACTCGGAGCTCTACCCTTACTAGACATCAGAGGATCCACACAGGAGAGCGACCCTATACATGCTGTGAGTGCGGGCAAACGTTCGCTCAGAGCTCAGCCCTATTTAACCATGAGAAGATCCACACAGGAGAGCGCCCCTACGAATGCTCTGAGTGCGGGAAACAATTAATTGAGAAATCAAAATTTATCAAACATCAGACAAGCCACACGGGAGAGAAACCCTATGAATGTTGTGAGTGTGGGAAACAGTTCAGTGAGAAATCAAACCTTACTAAACATCAGACAAGCCACACAGACCATAGACCCTATGAGTGCTGTGAGTGCGGGAAAAGCTTCACTCGGAGCTCATCCCTTATCAGACATCAGAGGATTCACACAGGAGAGAGACCGTATAAATGCTGTGAGTGCAGGAAAAGCTTCGCTTTCAAATCAGATGTTAATAAACATCAGAGGGTCCACACGGGAGAGCGCCCCTATGCATGCTGTGAGTGCGGGAGACAGTTCAGTCAGAAATCAAACCTTAGCGCACATCAGAGAGGCCACGCAGAGCAGAGTCCCTATGAGTGCTGTGAGTGTGGGAAAAAATTCACTCAGCGCTCAGGCCTTATTAATCACCAGAAAATCCACATGGGAGACCGCCCCTATACATGCTCTGAGTGGGGGAAACAGTTCAGTGAGAAATCAAACGTTATTAAACATCAGACAGGCCACACAGGAGAGAGACCGTATGAGTGCTGTGAGTGCGGGAAAAGGTTCACTCAGCGCTCAGGCCTTATTAATCACCAGAGAATCCACACGGGAGAGCGCCCCTACACATGCTCTGAGTGCGGGAAAAAGTTCACTCAGAGCTCAGGCCTTATTAAACATCAGAGGATCCACACGGGAGAGAGACCCTATGGATGCTTTGAGTGCAGGAAAAGCTTCACTTTTAAATCAGACCTTATTAATCATCAGAGAATGCACACGGGAGAGCGACCCTATGTATGCTGTGAGTGTGGGAAAAAGTTCACTCAGAGCTCAAGTCTCATCAGTCATCAGAGGATCCACCCAAGAGAGTAGCCTGTGAATGTGGGAAAAGTTTCATCCGGAGCTCACACCTTAATAGACATCAGCGATGTCACAGGATAGAGACACACCATAAACACTTTGTGTAGGGCAGAGAAAAGATTGTTTTAAAGCCATTTGCTAATTCCCACACAGGGACTTTTTAGGGCTGTTTGCACCATTTGCATCACACTGTTCTCTCAGCTCCCCCAGGTGAGTTGCCTGCTTTTCGTTTTGCAGGTCGCCCTTCTCTGGAGTGAATCCTGTGGTCCTTTCTACCAACTTCTTTCTAATGTGAGTCATCATGGGAGTGTCTCTCTCCTGCCAGGAGTGTCCATCAGCCCAGGGGTGGGAAATAGGAGTGACCTCAAGTAGCTAAATTGAGCAAAAATCGACCTGGGCTTTGCCTCCTCTAGGATTTTCCATGGAGTCGGCCTGCTGGAGGTAGCTACCCTAATGTAAACACCCTGCTAGATGTGCCGTGCTGACATAGCCCAGGCACAGGGGTTGGGGTTAGCTAGCACCTTCCCCTTTGACCTGTCCTAATCAACAACAATTTTCATACTCAAGACAAGCCTTGAGCATCACATTTATACTCTCACCGCACTAGCAGAGCGATTGTTAGAGTCACCAAGTTCCCCCTTTGGTGACAGATTGTCTCATCCCCAGTTGTTCTCACGCTGGTCCAGGTTGTGCTGGGCAGTGGGTTGTTTGTTTTTTTCCCCATTTTCCTCATTTAAAATCTATTTCAATATAACAAAGAGGAGGAGCAGGACTGGGACAAATGTATCATTTCAGCCTCTGCGACACGGGAAGGAAAGGGGGTGAGTCGGCGGGATTACCTCCTTCCCCATCGCCGTCACTAGGCCCGCTCACTCCAGCAGCGCTGGCGTCTGTCTGAGCCACAATGGAGTTTATCCACCTCTGTTCTACCCCTCCACCTCCCACAAAGTCTCTGCACTTCATAGCAAATTGATCCTAAATCCGACTCGTTAGGGCTGGAGATGGAAGTGTCCCAGACCTGGATGGGGAATTTCTGTGGATCCCAAACACAGTGTGAACATTCCGAGTTTAAATCCCAGTTTCTGTCTATTGACAAAGTCACTTCTGGACATTTCCCTGCTGAGCTGGGATTGTTTGCACATGAGAAACTCAGCAGTTTTTCCTTATTACGACAATGCTAATTTTTGTTGTTGTCAATAACACGACTCCATAATAATGTGGAGTGAAGCCAGTTTGAATGGCTCAGAGGAGAAAGTGATGGGGGAATCTGCTCTCCTGATTTTTGATTCATCCGATGGAACCTGCTCTGGAATTTAATTTTATATAAAATTGAACATGACTTATACAGAGCTAGTTGAGTGGTGTTAAGAATAGTTTAGATTTAGTGAGCTGTGTTCTTCATTTTATTTGTTTTATACATTTCATTAAAATAAACAAAGAGATAGCGAGTCATGTCTTTCAGTAAGCTACATGGGTCGTGGAGCATCTGGGTGGAGATCAGCCAGTCCAAGTCGGAGCCTTTATCAGCTCCCTCTGTATTAACCCTTTGGTTCTCACATGAGAGCAGCTGTCGGGAGAGGGGGGTGGGAACCCATCTCAGCTCCCACTGCATCCTAGTGTCATGCGTCTGACGAAGTGGGCATTCACCCACGAAAGCTTATGCTCCAATACATGTTAGTCTTAAAGGTGCCACAGGACCCTCTGTTACTGCATCCTAGGGGGCTCAGGGCATCACAAGGGAAAATTAGCTCCCCTATGCAGGCTTTCAGGAGTAGGGAGTTGGGAGGGGAGAGGTGGGCTGGGGCAGTGTCTGCCTCATGAGGGGTTGGTGGAATGGGGGTTTATCTGTAAGTACAGATGGATTGGTTGTGGATTTCTCTGCTTTCACTGTAATGGTCGGGGCCAGTCACCACTCCTGTCTGGCTTGCCCTGGCTTGGGGTTGTGTCTGCTCAGGCTCAGCTGAAGTTGGGGGTCTAGTTTGAAGGGTTGTACATGGAGGTGAAGAGATTGTGCCTTTCAGCCACTGTGGTGTTGGCAGAGTGAAGATGTTTGTGTTTTGAGGGAACATTGGGGAATGACTGAAAGAGGGCAGAGTTAAGGTTGTGTGGGCAACCTTAACTTTTGAATTTCCTAGTTTTCAAACCTGTGAGTTTTGTAGAAGCTGAGGTTCTGAAGGCAGACAATATTCCACTGGGTAACCTTAACTCTGCCCTTTAATTACTCTTAGGGGAATTCTGTGCCAAAAAATTAAAAACTCTGTGCACAATATTTTAAAATTCTGCATATTTTATTTGTCAAAATAACACAATATAATCACTCCAGCTTCAGTTATTTTGGTAATTTATTTCAAAATACCTGTCAACAACACAGACAACAGCAAAAATGATTCCCCCAGGAGTGAAGAGTTAAAGAAATCCCTACAACAACCCAGTTCCAGTTGGGGGGGTTTTGGAGGGGGTTGTGTGGGGCCCCCAGATACCTGCACTCCCATGCCCCCAGAGCCCAGCTGTGGGATAGCCCCCGGCCCAGACACCAGCACCCGCTCCCTGCAGAGTCCAGCTGCAGGCCAGACACCAGCACCCCCCTCCCCACACAGCCCGGCCGTGGAGCAGCCCCCGGCCCAAACACCAGCACCCCCAGAGTCTTTACTCTCCCCAACTTCTTTACTGCCCTGTCAGGGGACGTGGTGTGGTGCAGCCCTGCCCTTCCCCACTCTTTGCCAGAGCTGGCAGGGTCTCCCAGGCCCTACAAGCCGGGCTCTGCAGAGTCCAGCAGCCCCTAATGGTGGTCAGAAATTCTGTGGGGAAGACAGGGAATTCTGCAAAATTCTGCAGGGCGCAGTGGCACAGAATTCCCCCAGGAGTATTTAATTAATATAAAGAGGATAGGCCCTGGTTGCCAGCTAGATATTAGCCAGCTAGCAAAGCCAATTCCAGGCTTAAACTCTTTGAAAGAGAACAATGAAAATTCCCTTTGGCCAGGCATCCTTTAAACCTATCAAACCCCAAATGCAGCTTGGAAGGGGTCATTAAACGCACAACAAACCTGCCTGTGTCTGAAGCAGGGACCTACAGGCTGTTTTGGGGGCTCATTTCCCCATAATCCACACACCATGTCCTACTGCCCATTGCTGAGATTTTAACTTTACACCCTGAGGACCTAACGGGCTGTTCCTTCATTCCAAAATTTTAGCAGCAGAATCATTGGGCAGAATACTGTGTCCCAGGAACCTTTTCCCTTTTCGGGAGAGAAGCTGTCTTTCTCTCAAACAGAGCCAAGCTGGGAAGCTTGGATCCCAACACAATTTGGCCAGAGTTCAGGGGGCTGGCTCGGGGGTTTCGCTTTGAGGAATGTCCTTCCTGTCTGCACTGGCAAAGGTGGGAAGAAACAAAGGAAAAAGATTCAAAGTAATTCTCCTGGGGGTGAGTTTTTGCCACCTCCCTCCTGGGTGTCTTTCTTAAAGGCAGAAGGACAAGAAAATCGCATGAATTCCCAGGAAGAAGTTAGCAGATTTCTTCCCCGTCCCAGGCCCCTTTTCTCTGCACAACCCTTTGCTGTGTGATTAATTGCTTCCCACTGATCTGAATTTCTACTAATAACAAACCCTAGTTCTGCTCCCTCCAGAGTCTCGCTCTGGCTACACATCTCCTGTCAGTTTCAAAACCCAAGAAGAGGCAGGCAGGCCCCAGCCCCTCCTGCCCCCTCTCCCTGGGCAGCTCAGCTGGGCCCAGACCCCTCCCTCACCTGACATCACAAAGGGACTGTGGGATTCACTGGCACCTGGGTAAGTAGACAGTGAACCCCACTCCAGGGGCCTGGCCTGAGCCTGCCAGCCCTTTGAGAGAGGAGCCACCCCCAGATCCTGCTGGGTGTTCTGCATCTAAGGGTCACTGGCACCAGGGAGCTGTCAGGGGACCGAACAGCCTGTGTCTCTGGGGCTGGCTGAGGAAGGAGCAATGCAGAGGGATGACTGCAGAAGAGAGGCTGAGTGAGGAGTGTTTGTGCTCACAGCACATCCAGTGCGGCTGGTTCTTGGTGAGACAGCGGCCTTTTCCTCCTGCCCACAGAATCCCGCACAGCAAAGGTGCCAGGACATTTTTTGTGTCATTTCCTAGAATTCCTATAGCATGGCCAGCTCCAACCACCCACTGGCCAGAACTACCATGCAGTGTTTTTAACACAACCTAGAGATCTGCTGCTGAGGAAGGAAGGGAGCTGGAGACATGGGTAAAGGGTTTCCCCTCCCTCCAGGGGCAGGGGAGGGAGAGTGGTCATCTGCCGGGGAGTCAGGACAATAATGTGACAATAAGGGGACAAGCTGCCCCTCCCAGCAGAGACGACTTGTACCTCCTGATACCGGAGGGGCAGGGCACGTGACAGCCCCATGTGTCGCCTCTGAACAGTGAATGAACCTGACTCCTGTAGCATGAAAAGCCAAAAAGCTGTTTCTTTCTACGGCCGGGAACACTAGGAGAAGAGAGTTCCAATAATTGCTGCCCAGTTACGTATGAATTCTTTTATATTATAAAGAAAATAGTAATTAGTCTGAATTTGAGCTGCTTGTTATTAAAAGCTGGTTCCCCAATTCACTTCCAACTGCTCTGCAAGAAACACCCCCAGGTCCCTGCTCACCCCAGTAAGAGCAAAAAGAGACCCCACCACCACCACCACTGGGCACTGCCCTTAGTTCCAGGCTGCTGTCGCAGGGGTGGGGACTGATTGTGCTGAGGAGGGAGCCAGTAGAGGCCTCTGGTGCTCTGTTCTGAGCATCTGCCAAGCCCAGGCTGTCCACTGGCCTCAGCTGCTGCCCCCTGCACGCTCTAGAGTCAAACATGCTGGGCCCCCTGGGGGACAGAGGCGTGGGGCTGCGAAGATGGGGGGAGTTCTCGTCGTTCTGCCAGAAGTGGCCTGGCTCCCTTCTCAACAGACAAATCAATTCCACCCCCTCCCCTGGAAAATCTGCCCAGAGCTAAGGGCAGCACTGGACGATTCCCTTTAGTTCCCACCAAGGCATGAGGAACCCAGGGCGTTTCTAGAAGAACTTTTGGAACTGACCTGGGGAAACCAGCCTTTAATAACAGGCAGCTCAAGTTTAAACTAACCGGGTTTGATTTTTTTTACAATTAATTATAGCATTAAAAAATCCTTCAATCCTAGTGACCCATAAAATTGCTTCAGCCTTGTAGTTTTCCAAGGGTAAAACTAAACATCTCTTCAAATACAAGGGAGTGGAGATCAGTCAATGTTCAGAGGCCTTGGCTACACTCGGGACTTCCCAGCGCTGTAGTGTAGTCGCGCCACTCTCTCACAGCGCTGTATGTACTCCACCTCTCCGAGGGGAATAGCTTGCAGCGCTGCGAGCGAGCGTGCAGCGCTGCAGGCTCTGATTACACTGGCGCTTTACAGCGCTGTACTCGCTGCACGCGCTGGGGGGGGGGGACGTTTTCACACCCCTGAGCGCAGCAAGTTGCAGCGCTGTACAGCACCAGTGTAGCCAAGGCCAGAGTCATCCCACATAACATGTTGTGGTTCACGCTGGCCCCATCATGTGGCCATCGCCTTTCCCTCTTCGCCCTTAAAAGTGTTGGTATTTTACATAGAAATTTTCTTCCCTCAGGAGAGACCTGGGAACCAGACAAACACCTTTAAGAGAGGGGTGCCTCCCAGTCAGAAAATCATCTCCCTCCTTCAGTTCAGTGACAGCCTGAATTGTTCCTTATCCCAGCAGAGCCGGAGGATTGAAAGCAGCAACATCAAACCCCTGTGTAGCTGGCAGGAATGAACACAAACACTCCCTTGTATCTGAAGAGAGGTTTAGTTTTACCCTTGTGTAGTGAGGCGGTGGGACACCCCACAGCCCCGCTGAGGGCCGAACCCTCCCGGAGCCACCGGGAGGTCACGGCCCCGACCCGGAAGTATAAAAGCTCGCCTGCAGAGCTCAGTGGAGCCCAGGCCGGCGGAGGGAGCAGGCGTCCATGGCCAAGCTCTCGCTTGGGAAACAGCCGCAGGCTGCGACCGGCCTGCTGAGTCACCAGGCGGGCCGAGCCTACCTCTTTCCAGGTACCCCGAGGAGGACTGGCCAAGCCTGCCCCGTGCCAGCTACCCGGAGGAGCCAATGCTGGTGGAGGGCACCGACGACAGCAAGACGGCCCAGGTACCATCCAAGGGGGAGTGTGGAAGTAGCCCGGGGGCAGCCGACCACAGTCTGGCTGCTGCACTGCCGGAGCCGATGTCAGTGTGTTGCGGCCAGGATCCCCACTGACAGCAGCGAGTTTCCGTCGCTGCTAGGGCCCCGGGCTGGGATGCAGTGGAGTGGGAGGGCCTGCGTTCCCACTGCCACCCACTCCTTGGGTGGCAGACTCCCCCTTTTCCCCTGGCCTAGAGAGGCTGGGTATCTGACTAACTATTTGCTTGCTGCCCTGCCCTGACCTAGGACCTGGGCTGCAACAAACTGACCCAGCCCCTGCTTAAGAGCCTGGGCCGCTGATTGACTATTTGATTACTGCCCCGCCCTGACTTAGGGCCTGGGCCGCCATAGACTTTGCCTCAGCCCTTGCTTAAGGGCCTGGGTTTTGGACCTCTGGACTCAGCCCCTGCTTATGGGCCTGAGCCCCTAACTGTGTGCCCATTGCCCTGGACTCCCGCTGGACCAGAGCGAGGCGCTGGGACACCCCACAGCCCCGCTGAGGGCCGAACCTTGGCCCAAGCCTTCTACACCTTGGTAAACGACAAGGCTAAAGGGAAAGACAGTGGTGCCAGATACAAGGCATGAAACACAACACAATCATAGTTATGCCCATAGTGACTGCAAAATCTTTTTATATACTTCTTATTATCATCAGTGTATTATTTTCTCTGGAGTCTAGACCTTAGAATCATAGACTCAGAGAAGATCAGGGTTGGAAGAGATCTCAGGAGGTATCTAGTCCAAGCCCCTGCTCAAAGCAGGACCAACCCCAACTAAATCATCCCAGCCAGGGCTTTGTCAAGCTGGGCCTTAAAAACCACCATCTCCCTAGGGAACCCAGTGCTTCATCACCCTCCTAGTGAAATAGTGTTTCCTAATACCCAATCTAGACCTCCCCCACTGCAACTTGACTATACCGTGACCAGGGCCATTCTTACCCATACGCAAATGACGCAGCTGTGTAGGGCACCAGGAAATGTGGGTGCCCTACGCAGCTGTGTGCTGCTCCAGTGGCCAGCCCGATCCCCCAGCCAGCTGAGCCAGCCAGGAAAGCTGCCCCCAAAGCCCCCAACCCTGCTCTGCCCCAGCCCCACCCCCACTCCACTCCTTCCCCTGAGCTGCATCCCAGGGGACTGCAGCAGGGGGTTGGACGCACCCCGCACTCACCGGGTGGCGGGAAGTGGACCGACCCAGACCCAGCCCACTCTGCGCCGCCGGCTCCCAGCCATGCTGCCAGTGACTGCTGGGGGGCGGTCCCTCTCTGTCCCCCAAGTTCCAAGGCTGGGAGCCAGGGGAGCAGAGCAGAGCAGGCTGGGGCCGGGTCACTCCACTTCCCGCCACTCCGTGAGTGTGGGGTCGGTCCACAATCACCGGGCGGCAGGAAGTGAAGCGACCCAGCCCAATCTGCTCCGGTCTGCCGGCTTATGCTGGAGGGCAGATTTCCCCCCTACCCCAAGGGCACCAAAATGTCTAGGGACAGCCCTGACCATGACCAACAATTTTGGATGTTAATAAAAATAATCACCTACCCCTGGTTCAGACAATGGACTTGAGACTCACTGGGGTGTCCCTACACAGGTACAAGTACTAACAACAATGGCTGCCCTTTAGCCATAGCTTTTAATCAGGGAAATACACTGATACAAACCCCTGTTAAATCATTTCTCAGCCTGAGCCCTTCACCCACATTCCTTAGGATAGGGGTGGGCAAACTACGGCCCATGGGCCAGATCCAGCCCACCAGCCATTTTAATCCGGCCTATGAGCTCCTGCTGGGGAGCGGGGCCTGGGGTTTGCCTCACTCCAGTGCTCCCGCCAGGAGCAGGGTCGGGGGCTCTCGGAAGCAGCGGGATGGATCCCTCCAGCTCCTACGTGTAAGGGTAGCCAGGGGATTCCGCTCTGCATGCTCCCCCTACCCTAAATGCTGCCTCCGCAGCTCCCATTGGCAGACAGGGCAGTGTAGGAGCCAGAGATGGGACATGCCGCTTCTTCCGGGAACCGCTTGAGATAAGCGCTGCTCAGAGCCTGCACCCTTGAGCCACCCCCCCGATCCTGCCCTCCAAACCTCTCGATCCCAGCCTGGAGCATCCTTCTGCACCCCAAATCCCTCATCCCTACCCCAGAGCTCGCACCCCCAGCCAGAGCCTGCACCCCTTCCCGCACCCCAACCTCCTGCCCCACCCTGATCTCCCTCCTGCCCTCCAAACCCCTTGATCCCAGTCCGGAGCATCCTTCTGCACCTCAAACCACTCATCCCCAGCCCCACCCCAGAGCCAGCACCCCCAGCTGGAGCCTTCACCCCCCTCCCACGCCCCAACCCTAATTTTGTGAGTATTTAAGGCCCGCCATACAGTTTCTATTCACAGATTTGGCCCTAAGGCCAAAAAGATTGTCCACCCCTGCCTGAGGGCATTGGGCCATGTGGATGTTTCATTTCCCACCTCAGTTTCACACAGAGACACAATTTCCTTTGCACAGATCCATGAACAGCAAAACCTCCCTGTGTCCCTTGTCTGAGCCAGGGCATTCAATTCCATTGAAACCTTCTCTCCTGCAATGGCAATGGTCAGACAGATGGGGCGTGGCCACCTTCAGCCCTGACAGTGCTCCAGAGAAATCCTGACCCCGGCTCTTGGAATGATTTGCTGGAGATTTGAACAGGAAAGGGACTGTCTGAATTGTCAAAGTGGGGAATGAACAACAATCGACAGCAATGTGATTAACACAAACACAGTGTAATCACGCTCCAACCGGAAGGGAAATGGGCAGGAATTCTCGCTGTTCGGCCACGGACACACTTACACTAATGCACAGCTGTGAGTATGCTGGGGCAGCTGCTCTGAGCAATTTAAAGTGATAATTCAGTGAGAACAGGGTCATAGCATCGTGAGACAGCTATCCATTGAGTAGTTGTGGCTGAGTGGTTAAGGCAATGGACTACAAATCCCTTAGGGGGTCTCTCCCCACAGGTTTGAATCCTGCTCCTGCCAGCTACAGAAGCACTCGGGTGGTGGTGTTGCTGTTGTCTTAGTGCCTGAGCATCCACAGTGTAACTGGAGCCAGATCTGGTCTCACTCTTAAGTGCCTACACTTAAAGCGCTGCTGTGACATTACTACAGCACTTTGTAGTAGACAGGGGTGGGGGAACTTTTTGGCTTGAGGGCCACATCTGGAAATAGAAATTGTGTGGCAGGCCATGAATGCTCACAAAATTGGGGTTGGGATGCAGGAGGGGGTGCAGACTCTGGGGTGGGGCTGACAGGTTTGGGGTGCAGGAAGCTCTGTTAATGAACTTCTTGAATGCAATGCGTTCATCTTCAGTGGCTTCTCGTGTGTCCGGTACTTCCATTCCTTCAATTGATATGCTCATTAGTTCATTCACATGATCAGGCAGAAGGCGACTTCTTTCAGAACACAAAATTCTATTCAATGATGAAAAAGAACGCTCAACTGTAGCTGTTGTGACTGGAAGTAGCAAGAGATGAACTCCTACTTCTTTCATCCCAGGAAACAGAACACAAAGATTGGGTCGAGCCACTAGTGATGGTAAAAAAGAAGTTGAAGTCAAATCTTCATTCATTCGTCGTATGATATTCCACTCTGTGTTCAAATTCTCTATTCTGTCCTGATCACATGGCAGCCCCATTGCTGGTAGTGCCTCATTCCACTCAACTGTTGGTGTTTTATAGGACAGGCATCTGTAAAAGCTACGTAGAGGTTGAATAGAATCTATAAGTCACTGTTGTAGATTTTTAAGAATCAAGTCTGTGTACTTTTTCAGTTGTCTTAACAAACACTTCTTGTCTTCTTCACTTAAGGATTCAATATAAATGCCTTCATTAGTCAACTTCTGGACTAAAGTCTTTGCTTCTTCCAGTACTTTTTCAATGGATAGCTCTCTGATTGATCCAAATGTAGCTTCTATTGCTGGACAATGATCTACTACTGTTTGTAGCAGATGTCTGGATGGCATTGTTTAATGACCCAAGTGGTTTCAACAGTAGACTTACGAGAGAGAGAATGGCAATAATCTTCTCTGAACGTACTAGCAAAAGTAATACACCAGCCTCACTACTTAGAATCATAGAATATCAGGGTTGGAAGGGACCTCAAGAGGTCATCTAGTCCAACCCCCTGCTCTAAGCAGGACCAATTCCCAGCTAAATCATCCCAGCCAAGGCTTTGTCAAGCCGGGCCTTAAAAACCTCTAAGGAAGGAGACTCCACCACCTCCCTAGGTAACGCATTCCAGTGTTTCACCACCCTCCTAGTGAAATAGTTTTTCCTAATATCCAACCTGGACCTCCCCCACTGCAACTTGAGACCATTACTCCTTGTTCTGTCATCTGCCACCACTGAGAACAGCCGAGCTCCATCCTCTTTGGAACCCCCCTTCAGGTAGTTGAAGGCTGCTATCAAATCCCCCCTCATTCTTCTCTTCTGGAGACTAAACAATCCCAGTTCCCTCAGCCTCTCCTCATAAGTCATGTGCTCCAGACCCCTAATCATTTTTGTTGCCCTCCGTTGGACTCTTTCCAATTTTTCCACATCCTTCTTGTAGTGTGGGGCCCAAAACTGGACACAGTATTCCAGATGAGGCCTCACCAATGTCGAATAAAGGGGAACGATCACGTTCCTCGATCTGCTGGCAATACCCCTACTTATACAGCCCAAAATGCCGTTAGCCTTCTTGGCAACAAGAGCACACTGTTGACTCATATCCAGCTTCTCGTCCACTGTGACCCCTAGGTCCTTTTCTGCAGAACTGCTACCTAGCCATTCGGTCCCTAGTCTGTAGCAGTGCATGGGATTCTTCCGTCCTAAGTGCAGGACTCTGCACTTGTCCTTGTTGAACCTCATCAGGTTTTTTTCGGCCCAATCCTCTAATTTGTCTAGGTCCCTCTGTATCCGATCCCTACCCTCTAGTGTATCTACCATGCCTCCTAGTTTAGGGTCATCTGCAAACTTGCTGAGAGTGCAGTCCACACCATCCTCCAGATCATTAATAAAGATATTAAACAAAACCGGCCCCAGGACCGACCCTTGGGGCACTCCGCTTGAAACCGGCTGCCAACTAGACATGGAGCCATTGATCACTACCCGTTGAGCCCGACAATCTAGCCAGCTTTCTATCCACCTTACAGTCCATTCATCCAGCCCATACTTCTTTAACTTGGCGGCAAGAATACTGTGACAGACCATATCAAAAGCTTTGCTAAAGTCAAGGAATAACACATCCACTGCTTTCCCCTCATCCACAGAGCCAGTTATCTCATTATAGAAGGCAATTAGGTTAGTCAGGCACGACTTCCCCTTCGTGAATCCATGCTGACTGTTCCTGATCACTTTCCTCTCCTCTAAATGTTTCAGAATTGATTCCTTGAGGACCTGCTCCATGATTTTTCCAGGGACTGAGGTGAGGCTGACTGGCCTGTAGTTCCCCGGATCCTCCTTCTTCCCTTTTTTAAAGATGGGCACTACATTAGCCTTTTTCCAGTCATCTGGGACCTCCCCCGATCGCCATGAGTTTTCAAAAATAATGGCTAATGGCTCTGCAATCTCACCCGCCAACTCTTTTAGCACCCTCGGATGCAGCGCATCCGGCCCCATGGACTTGTGCACATCCAGTTTTTCTAACTATTCTCGATTTGCTTCTTTCTCCACAGAGAGCTGGTCACCTTCTTCCCATGCTGTACTGCCCAGTGCAGCAATCTGGGAGCTGACCTTGTGCGTGAAGACAGAGGCAAAAAAAGCATTGAGTACATTAGCTTTTTCCACATCCTCGGTCACTAGGTTGCCTCCCTCATTCAGTAAGGGGCCCACACTTTCCTTGATTTTCTTCTTGTTGCTAACATACCTGAAGAAACCCTTCTTGTTACTCTTAACATCTCTTGCTAACTGCAACTCCAAGTGTGATTTGGCCTTCCTGATTTCACTCCTGCACGCCTGAGCAATATTTTTATACTCTTCCCTGGTCATTTGTCCAATCTTCCACTTCTTGTAAGCTTCTTTTTTGCATTTAAGATCAGCAAGGATTTCACTGTTTAGCCAAGCTGGTCGCCTGTCATATTTACTATTCTTTCTACACATTGGGATGGTTTTTTTTCTGCAACCTCAATAAGGATTCTTTAAAATACAGCCAGCTCTCCTGGACTCCTTTACCCCTCATGTTATTCTCCCAGGACTCTGCACTTGTCCTTGTTGAACCTCATCAGGTTTCTTTTGGCCCAATCCTCTAATTTGTCTAGGTCCCTCTGTATCCTATCCCTACCCTCCAGCATATCTATCACTCGTCCCAGTTTAGTGTCATCTGCAAACTTGCTGAGAGTGCAGTCCACGCCATCCTCCAGATCATTAATGAAGATATTGAACAAAACCGGCCCCAGGACCGACCCTTGGGGCACTCTGCTTGAAACGGGCTGCCAACTAGACATGGAGCCATTGATCACTACCCGTTAAGCCCGACGATCTAGCCAGCTTTCTATCCACCTTACAGTCCATTCATCCAGCCCATACTTCTTTAACTTGCTGGCAAGAATATTGTGGGAGACCGTATCAAAAGCTTTGCTAAAGTCAAGGAATAATACATCCCCTGCTTTCCCATCATCCACACACCCAGTTATCTCCTCATAGAAGGCAATTAGGTTAGTCAGGCATGACTTGCCCTTGCTGAATCCATGCTGACTGTTCCTGATCACTTTCCTCTCCTCTAAGTGCTTCAGAATTGATTCCTTGAGGACCTGCTCCATGATTTTTCCAGGGACTGAGGTGAGGCTGACTGGCCTGTAGTTCCCCGGATCCTCCTTTTTCCCTTTTTTAAAGATGGGAACTACATTAGCCTTTTTCCATTCATCCAGGACCTCCCCCAATCGCCATGAGTTTTCAAAGATAATGGCCAAAAGCTCTGCAATCACATCCGCCAACTCCTTTAGCACCCTCGGATGCAGCGCATGGACTTGTGCTCGTCCAGTTTTTCTAAATAATCCCGAACCACTTCTTTTTCCACAGAGGGCTGGTCACTTTCTCCCCATACTGTGCTGCAGTCTGGGAGCTGACCTTGTTCGTGAAGACAGAGGCAAAAAAAGCATTGAGTACATTAGCTTTTTCCACATCCTCGGTCACTAGGTTGCCTCCCTCATTCAGTAAGGGGCCCACACTTTCCTTGACTTTCTTCTTGTTGCTAACATACCTGAAGATGGCCTTCCTGATTTCACTCCTGCATGCCTGAGCGATATTTTTACACTCCTCCCTGGTCATTTGTCCAATCTTCCACTTCTTGTAAGCTTCTTTTTTGTGTTGAAGATCAGCAAGGATTTTTCACTGTTTAGCCAAGCTGGTCGCCTGCCATATTTACTATTCTTTCTACACATCGGGATGGTTTTTTTTCCTGCAACCTCAATAAGGATTCTTTAAAATACAGCCAGCTCTCCTGGACTCCTTTCCCCCTCATGTTATTCTCCCAGGGGATCCTGCCCATCAGTTCCCTTAGATCCATCCCATCTTGGTAGATACTTTCCGAAGCCAGTAATAACGGCTGGAGTAATTTTAAGACAACAGCCAAAGATCGCTCATGAGAAAGCAAGCGGGTTTTCCCAGGTCGGACAAATTTGAACTTCAGTCCCAGTATATCTTCTATATTTTCCAAGATATTCAGTCTTTTTGGACTCTTGCTGAAAAAAGAATATAATGAAGACATTAAATTTATAGCTTTTTTAATGTCTTTTGAAGATTCTGCAGCTCGTACTAGTGCTAGTTGGAGTAGATAGATGGCCTCTGCAGTGTGTATAGGAGAGATTAGGGTTACACTTTTCTCTGAGCAAAGCTTGTACTCCACCATGTCTTCCAGAGAAGTTTGCAGCTCCATCAAATGCACAAGCAGCCATCTGTTTGGGGTCCAGTTGACAAGCATTTAACTCTTCTAAGATGTGGGTTGTCACAGATGCAGCCGATGTGTCTTCTATAACTTGAACATCTAGAAATGCATCTATTGCCCTACCCCTGACATCAAGATAACATACACAATGACTTAATACTTGATGCCCATTTGCATCGGTGCATTCATCAGCCATGTATGCAAATGTTTTGTATGTGGTGAAAGAGTTCTTCACTTTTTCAACTGTTGAGTCTTTCACTGTTGCACTGCATGCTCCTAGCCAGTCAGTTGAGTTTCTTGCAGAAAGATAGTGAGCATTTGCTGGTCTTGTTCAGAACCAGTGTTCCACTTCAGGATGAACAAGTGACAATGCACTTAACATTGGCCTCCAGTTTGTAGTGTGTGGTATCTCTTGCTTAAATAGAAAGTAGGATGCCACAGCCATGTTTGTTCGCATGAACTGTGTTGTGTCTCCAGCATTCTTAACAGCCTCATTAAGTACTTCTAAAATTGGCTTTGAAAGTAGGCTTATAAGGCTTTCTGCATGTTGATGCACTGCAGAGACCTGGTGTTTTGCTGCCTTTTCACGTAGTTTGTCAGCATTGGCTCTTCTGATTGGTTTGACAAACCAACCTCCTCCACTTTTACCAATTATAGCATTGTGAAGCTTTCCTTCTTCGTAAGCTTTTTTGCAAGAGGTGCACCAATAGCCATCTTTTGTAACTTCAATAAATGGGAACACTTTGACTGATAAACATTGGGAACAGCCTTTAGGTTTTGGAGACACTGTTTCTTCAGTAGGTAGCTGTATTTGTGCTGATAATAAAACAGAAAATATCATATCGACTCTATATAAATCCATGGTACCTGCACACCTTGAATATATGTGCAGATCTGGTCACCCTATCCCAAAAAAGATATATTGGAATTGGAAAAGGTACAGAGATGGGCAACTAAAATGATTAGGGGTATGAAACAGGAGGAGAGATTAAAATGACTGGGACTTTTCAGCTTAGAAAAGAGACGACTAAGGGAGGATATGATAGAGGTCTATATAATCTTGACTGGTGTGAAGAAAGTGAATAAGGAAATGTTATTTAATCCTTCACATAACACAAGAACTAGCAGACACCCAATGAAACTAATAGGCAGCAGGTTTTAAAAATAACAAAAGGAAGTACTTCTTCACACAACATAAAGTCAACCCGTGGAACTCTTTGCCAGGGGATGCTGTGAAGACCAAAACTATACCAGGATTTAAAAAAGAACTAGATAAATTCCTGGAGAATAGGTCCATCAGTGGCTATTTGCCAGGATAGCGAGGGATGCAACACCATGCTCTGAGTGTCCCTAGCCTGTTTGCCAGAAGCTGGGAATGGGCAACAGGGGATGGATCACTTGATGATTACCTGTTCTGTTCATTCCCTCTGAAGCAGCTGGCCTTGACCACTGTCGGAAGACAGGATACTGGGCTATATGGACCATTGGTCTGACCCAGTATGACCATTCTTAAGTAAAAATTAATTATAATAATAAAAATGTTTAGTACAGAAACTCCCCAACATAATGACCTCTCAAGATAGCAACGATGTGAGATAACAACCTTGGCAAACAATGCATTTTAAAAATCTTGGCCTACTAGGAAAAATATTTATATAATATTCCATTCCCAGTCACAAATCTAGCATTCTGGAGCAAAGTCACTTAAAATATAGGCCAACAAACAAATGTTTATTTAACGTGCCACTCACTTTTCCCTCCACCGCACCTCACTCACTGTCCTTGGTCAGTGGAGACTCAGAGTTCAGAGGTGCTTTCACATGAGTTCACCTCCCAGGTGGGAGGCAAGAAGGCACCTTGCTCGTTCCTCCAGCTGCTCACTGTTCGTTGTGCCACCATTCACTCCACCACTCTGTTGCCAATGGCCCTGCGCAGTCACCTTCTGCTGCCACCTGCCACTGTGACCTCTGCGAGTTGGTCTCTTGAGGTTCCACCAGCTCTCAGTGATTTCAGCTGAGCTCTCAGTGGGGGAACCTTGCTGCTAGTGCAGGCTGGGCCGTCTCTTACACAAAAACACTGTCCCACAGCAGGTCTAAGCACTTAGACCTGATTATCAGTGATTTCAGCTGCAGTGGTCACTTAACAGAACAAAAGACTATCTATGGAGCCTAATCAGCTGTGTCTTTAAACAGTGGAGAGGGGCAGGTCCCCACCCTCTCTCTTGATGCCCTCAATCAGCACAGACTAAGTACAGTTCTACTGCCCTTTACTCATACAATAAGAACAACAACATTTTTCATTACACTCCCCCCCCCGCCCCCGGGAATTCAAGTGATTTGTAACCCAGCCCCAGCCAAAATCTATCACTTGGGCAACACAGCTCTGTTTGCTGGATACCTAGGTAGATTAGGGATGAATGTAAACACAATCTGGTCCTGAAGCCTTTCCCCCCAGCCCCAGCTCATCACTAGCTGTCAGGGGGAGCTCATTTAGACTTTGCTTACAAAACATCATTTGAAATTATTAGGATGGCCAACATCACCGAAATGAATGCACTGACATTGTCATAAAAAACAACAGCTGTAGAAGGGAGCTAGTCTATGTTCATACTTTTCAAATCTATGATACTTTTTCAGATACACGTATTTTATCATACACTTTAAAAGCATATAAAGTGTGTATTAATGTTTCAATTTCAATTCAAATTTCCAAAGTCACTAAATTGGCATGTAACTAGTTCACAAAACTGGGGGGGAGGGTGTTGAGGAAATTCGAGGGGGTGTAGGGAAATCACTGCTTTGGGATTGGTTTTAGCCTTGCTCTCTCCTGTCTTGCTTTTAGATGGGCTGTTGACCACCTTCTGGGGCTTGGCAGCTTTGACCTTTTGGGAGCTTTTCTCTGCTTTTTTTGTCCCTGCTGCATAGGGTTACCATATTTTGTGCCTCCAAAAGGAGGACACTCCACGGGGCCCTGGCCCCGCCCCCAGCCCCGCCCCAACTCCGCCCCCTCCCCAAAGTCTCCGCCCCCTCCCCTGCTTCCCGCGAACATTTAATTCGCGGGAAGCCTGGGCAGGTAAGGGGGGGGTGTGGGGGGAGGCGGTGCGGCCCAGCCTGGCCCCCCCGGCGGCTCCAGCCTGGGTCGGCTCGGGCCCTGGGGTGCCGGCCCTGGCCCCCGGCCGACCACCCCCGGCCCGCCCAGCACTGCCGGCCGGCCCCCGGCGGCCCAGCGCACCCCCCTGGCTCCCGGCCCCGGCGGCCC